>NW_025754313.1:0-9306 GCF_021184085.1 Oncorhynchus gorbuscha | reverse complement strand
GTAATAGCCTGTATATAGCCGCCACATTGACTCTGTACCGTAATACCCTGTATATAGCCTCCACATTGACTCTGTACCGTAATACCCTGTATATAGCCTCCACATTGACTCTGTACCGTAACACCCTGTATATAGTCTCCACATTGACTCTGTACCGTAACACCCTGTATATAGCCTCCACATTGACTCTGTACCGTAACACCCTGTATATAGCCTCCACATTGACTCTGTACCGTAACACCCTGTATATAGCCTCCACATTGACTCTGTGCCGTAACACCCTGTATATAGCCTCCACATTGACTCTGTACCGTAACACCCTGTATATAGTCTCACATTGACTCTGTACCGTAACACCCTGTATATAGCCTCCACATTGACTCTGTACCGTAACACCCTGTATATAGCCTCCACATTGACTCTGTACCGTAACACCCTGTATATAGCCTCCACATTGACTCTGTACCGTAACACCCTGTATATAGCCTCCACATTGACTCTGTACCGTAACACCCTGTATATAGTCTCCACATTGACTCTGTACCGTAACACCCTGTATATAGCCTCCACATTGACTCTGTACCGTAACACCCTGTATATAGCCTCCACATTGACTCTGTACCGTAACACCCTGTATATAGCCTCCACATTGACTCTGTACCGTAATACCCTGTATATAGCCTCCACATTGACTCTGTACCGTAACACCCTGTATATAGCCTCCACATTGACTCTGTACCGTAATACCCTGTATATAGCCTCCACATTGACTCTGTACCGTAACACCCTGTATATAGCCTCCACATTGACTCTGTGCCGTAACACCCTGTATATAGCCTCCACATTGACTCTGTACCGTAACACCCTGTATATAGCCTCCACATTGACTCTGTACCGTAACACCCTGTATATAGCCTCCACATTGACTCTGTACCGTAACACCCTGTATATAGCCTCCACATTGACTCTGTACCGTAACACCCTGTATATAGCCTCCACATTGACTCTGTACCGTAACACCCTGTATATAGCCTCCACATTGACTCTGTACCGTAACACCCTGTATATAGCCTCCACATTGACTCTGTACCGTAACACCCTGTATATAGCCTCCACATTGACTCTGTACCGTAATACCCTGTATATAGCCTCCACATTGACTCTGTACCGGTACCCCCTGTATATAGCCTCCACATTGACTCTTACCTTTTTTTAAACGTTAGATTTGTTTAGGTATTATCTTCAAACTGCATTGTTGGTTAAGGGCTTGTGAGTAAGCATTTCACAGTAAGGTCTACACTGTTGGTTAAGGGCTTGTGAGTAAGCATTTCACAGTAAGGTCTACACTGTTGGTTAAGGGCTTGTGAGTAAGCATTTCACAGTAAGGTCTACACTGTTGGTTAAGGGCTTGTGAGTAAGCATTTCACAGTAAGGTCTACACTGTTGGTTAAGGGCTTGTGAGTAAGCATTTCACAGTAAGGTCTACACTGTTGGTTAAGGGCTTGTGAGTAAGCATTTCACTGTAAGGTCTACACTGTTGGTTAAGGGCTTGTAAGTAAGCATTTCACTGTAAGGTCTACACTGTTGGTTAAGGGCTTGTAAGTAAGCATTTCACTGTAAGGTCTACACTGTTGGTTAAGGGCTTGTGAGTAAGCATTTCACTGTAAGGTCTACACTGTTGGTTAAGGGCTTGTAAGTAAGCATTTCACTGTAAGGTCTACACTGTTGGTTAAGGGCTTGTGAGTAAGCATTTCACAGTAAGGTCTACACTGTTGGTTAAGGGCTTGTAAGTAAGCATTTCACTGTAAGGTCTACACTGTTGGTTAAGGGCTTGTAAGTAAGCATTTCACTGTAAGGTCTACACTGTTGGTTAAGGGCTTGTAAGTAAGCATTTCACAGTAAGGTCTACACTGTTGGTTAAGGGCTTGTAAGTAAGCATTTCACTGTAAGGTCTACACTGTTGGTTAAGGGCTTGTAAGTAAGCATTTCACTGTAAGGTCTACACTGTTGGTTAAGGGCTTGTAAGTAAGCATTTCACAGTAAGGTCTACACTGTTGGTTAAGGGCTTGTAAGTAAGCATTTCACTGTAAGGTCTACACTGTTGGTTAAGGGCTTGTAAGTAAGCATTTCACTGTAAGGTCTACACTGTTGGTTAAGGGCTTGTAAGTAAGCATTTCACTGTAAGGTCTACACTGTTGGTTAAGGGCTTGTAAGTAAGCATTTCACTGTAAGGTCTACACTGTTGGTTAAGGGCTTGTAAGTAAGCATTTCACTGTAAGGTCTACACTGTTGGTTAAGGGCTTGTAAGTAAGCATTTCACTGTAAGGTCTACACTGTTGGTTAAGGGCTTGTAAGTAAGCATTTCACTGTAAGGTCTACACTGTTGGTTAAGGGCTTGTAAGTAAGCATTTCACTGTAAGGTCTACACTGTTGGTTAAGGGCTTGTAAGTAAGCATTTCACTGTAAGGTCTACACTGTTGGTTAAGGGCTTGTAAGTAAGCATTTCACTGTAAGGTCTACACTGTTGGTTAAGGGCTTGTGAGTAAGCATTTCACTGTAAGGTCTACACTGTTGGTTAAGGGCTTGTAAGTAAGCATTTCACAGTAAGGTCTACACTGTTGGTTAAGGGCTTGTAAGTAAGCATTTCACTGTAAGGTCTACACTGTTGGTTAAGGGCTTGTAAGTAAGCATTTCACTGTAAGGTCTACACTGTTGGTTAAGGGCTTGTGAGTAAGCATTTCACTGTAAGGTCTACACTGTTGGTTAAGGGCTTGTAAGTAAGCATTTCACAGTAAGGTCTACACTGTTGGTTAAGGGCTTGTGACTAAGCATTTCACAGTAAGGTCTACACTGTTGGTTAAGGGCTTGTGAGTAAGCATTTCACAGTAAGGTCTACACTGTTGGTTAAGGGCTTGTAAGTAAGCATTTCACTGTAAGGTCTACACTGTTGGTTAAGGGCTTGTGAGTAAGCATTTCACAGTAAGGTCTGCACTGTTGGTTAAGGGCTTGTAAGTAAGCATTTCACAGTAAGGTCTACACTGTTGGTTAAGGGCTTGTAAGTAAGCATTTCACTGTAAGGTCTACATTGTTGGTTAAGGGCTTGTGACTAAGCATTTCACTGTAAGGTCTACACTGTTGGTTAAGGGCTTGTGACTAAGCATTTCACAGTAAGGTCTACACTGTTGGTTAAGGGCTTGTGAGTAAGCATTTCACAGTAAGGTCTACACTGTTGGTTAAGGGCTTGTAAGTAAGCATTTCACAGTAAGGTCTACACTGTTGGTTAAGGGCTTGTGACTAAGCATTTCACTGTAAGGTCTACACTGTTGGTTAAGGGCTTGTAAGTAAGCATTTCACAGTAAGGTCTACACTGTTGGTTAAGGGCTTGTAAGTAAGCATTTCACTGTAAGGTCTACACTGTTGGTTAAGGGCTTGTGAGTAAGCATTTCACAGTAAGGTCTGCACTGTTGGTTAAGGGCTTGTAAGTAAGCATTTCACAGTAAGGTCTACACTGTTGGTTAAGGGCTTGTAAGTAAGCATTTCACTGTAAGGTCTACACTGTTGGTTAAGGGCTTGTGAGTAAGCATTTCACAGTAAGGTCTACACTGTTGGTAAAGGGCTTGTAAGTAAGCATTTCACTGTAAGGTCTACACTGTTGGTTAAGGGCTTGTAAGTAAGCATTTCACTGTAAGGTCTACACTGTTGGTTAAGGGCTTGTAAGTAAGCATTTCACTGTAAGGTCTACACTGTTGGTTAAGGGCTTGTAAGTAAGCATTTCACTGTAAGGTCTACACTGTTGGTTAAGGGCTTGTGAGTAAGCATTTCACAGTAAGGTCTACACTGTTGGTTAAGGGCTTGTAAGTAAGCATTTCACTGTAAAGTCTACACTGTTGGTTAAGGGCTTGTAAGTAAGCATTTCACTGTAAGGTCTACACTGTTGGTTAAGGGCTTGTAAGTAAGCATTTCACAGTATGGTCTACACTCTTGGTTAAGGGCTTGTAAGTAAGCATTTCACTGTAAGGTCTACACTGTTGGTTAAGGGCTTGTAAGTAAGCATTTCACTGTAAGGTCTACACTGTTGGTTAAGGGCTTGTAAGTAAGCATTTCACTGTAAGGTCTACACTGTTGGTTAAGGGCTTGTAAGTAAGCATTTCACTGTAAGGTCTACACTGTTGGTTAAGGGCTTGTGAGTAAGCATTTCACTGTAAGGTCTACACTGTTGGTTAAGGGCTTGTAAGTAAGCATTTCACAGTAAGGTCTACACTGTTGGTTAAGGGCTTGTGAGTAAGCATTTCACAGTAAGGTCTACACTGTTGGTTAAGGGCTTGTGAGTAAGCATTTCACTGTAAGGTGTACACTGTTGGTTAAGGGCTTGTGAGTAAGCATTTCACTGTAAGGTCTACACTGTTGGTTAAGGGCTTGTGAGTAAGCATTTCACTGTAAGGTCTACACTGTTGGTTAAGGGCTTGTGAGTAAGCATTTCACTGTAAGGTCTACACTGTTGGTTAAGGGCTTGTGACTAAGCATTTCACAGTAAGGTCTACACTGTTGGTTAAGGGCTTGTAAGTAAGCATTTCACTGTAAGGTCTACACTGTTGGTTAAGGGCTTGTGAGTAAGCATTTCACTGTAAGGTCTGCACTGTTGGTTAAGGGCTTGTGAGTAAGCATTTCACTGTAAGGTCTGCACTGTTGGTTAAGGGCTTGTGAGTAAGCATTTCACTGTAAGGTCTGCACTGTTGGTTAAGGGCTTGTGAGTAAGCATTTCACTGTAAGGTCTACACTGTTGGTTAAGGGCTTGTAAGTAAGCATTTCACTGTAAGGTCTACACTGTTGGTTAAGGGCTTGTGAGTAAGCATTTCACTGTAAGGTCTACACTGTTGGTTAAGGGCTTGTGAGTAAGCATTTCACTGTAAGGTCTACACTGTTGGTTAAGGGCTTGTGAGTAAGCATTTCACTGTAAGGTCTACACTGTTGGTTAAGGGCTTGTAAGTAAGCATTTCACTGTAAGGTCTGCACTGTTGGTTAAGGGCTTGTAAGTAAGCATTTCACAGTAAGGTCTACACTGTTGGTTAAGGGCTTGTGAGTAAGCATTTCACTGTAAGGTCTGCACTGTTGGTTAAGGGCTTGTGAGTAAGCATTTCACTGTAAGGTCTGCACTGTTGGTTAAGGGCTTGTGAGTAAGCATTTCACTGTAAGGTCTGCACTGTTGGTTAAGGGCTTGTGAGTAAGCATTTCACTGTAAGGTCTACACTGTTGGTTAAGGGCTTGTAAGTAAGCATTTCACTGTAAGGTCTACACTGTTGGTTAAGGGCTTGTGAGTAAGCATTTCACTGTAAGGTCTACACTGTTGGTTAAGGGCTTGTGAGTAAGCATTTCACTGTAAGGTCTACACTGTTGGTTAAGGGCTTGTGAGTAAGCATTTCACAGTAAGGTCTACACTGTTGGTTAAGGGCTTGTAAGTAAGCATTTCACTGTAAGGTCTACACTGTTGGTTAAGGGCTTGTAAGTAAGCATTTCACTGTAAGGTCTACACTGTTGGTTAAGGGCTTGTAAGTAAGCATTTCACTGTAAGGTCTACACTGTTGGTTAAGGGCTTGTAAGTAAGCATTTCACTGTAAGGTCTACACTGTTGGTTAAGGGCTTGTAAGTAAGCATTTCACTGTAAGGTCTACACTGTTGGTTAAGGGCTTGTAAGTAAGCATTTCACTGTAAGGTCTACACTGTTGGTTAAGGGCTTGTAAGTAAGCATTTCACTGTAAGGTCTACACTGTTGGTTAAGGGCTTGTAAGTAAGCATTTCACTGTAAGGTCTACACTGTTGGTTAAGGGCTTGTGACTAAGCATTTCACTGTAAGGTCTACACTGTTGGTTAAGGGCTTGTAAGTAAGCATTTCACAGTAAGGTCTACACTGTTGGTTAAGGGCTTGTAAGTAAGCATTTCACTGTAAGGTCTACACTGTTGGTTAAGGGCTTGTAAGTAAGCATTTCACTGTAAGGTCTACACTGTTGGTTAAGGGCTTGTGAGTAAGCATTTCACTGTAAGGTCTACACTGTTGGTTAAGGGCTTGTAAGTAAGCATTTCACAGTAAGGTCTACACTGTTGGTTAAGGGCTTGTGACTAAGCATTTCACAGTAAGGTCTACACTGTTGGTTAAGGGCTTGTGAGTAAGCATTTCACAGTAAGGTCTACACTGTTGGTTAAGGGCTTGTAAGTAAGCATTTCACTGTAAGGTCTACACTGTTGGTTAAGGGCTTGTGAGTAAGCATTTCACAGTAAGGTCTGCACTGTTGGTTAAGGGCTTGTAAGTAAGCATTTCACAGTAAGGTCTACACTGTTGGTTAAGGGCTTGTAAGTAAGCATTTCACTGTAAGGTCTACATTGTTGGTTAAGGGCTTGTGACTAAGCATTTCACTGTAAGGTCTACACTGTTGGTTAAGGGCTTGTGACTAAGCATTTCACAGTAAGGTCTACACTGTTGGTTAAGGGCTTGTGAGTAAGCATTTCACAGTAAGGTCTACACTGTTGGTTAAGGGCTTGTAAGTAAGCATTTCACTGTAAGGTCTACACTGTTGGTTAAGGGCTTGTAAGTAAGCATTTCACTGTAAGGTCTACACTGTTGGTTAAGGGCTTGTAAGTAAGCATTTCACTGTAAGGTCTACACTGTTGGTTAAGGGCTTGTAAGTAAGCATTTCACTGTAAGGTCTACACTGTTGGTTAAGGGCTTGTGAGTAAGCATTTCACAGTAAGGTCTACACTGTTGGTTAAGGGCTTGTAAGTAAGCATTTCACTGTAAGGTCTACACTGTTGGTTAAGGGCTTGTAAGTAAGCATTTCACTGTAAGGTCTACACTGTTGGTTAAGGGCTTGTAAGTAAGCATTTCACTGTAAGGTCTACACTGTTGGTTAAGGGCTTGTAAGTAAGCATTTCACTGTAAGGTCTACAAATAAGATTGGATTTGATTTGATCCAGACTCATTGGGAAGAAGAAGTGGGCGTGGCATAACAGTTGGTCACAGCAAGAAGTCTGGGTAGCCAGGCAATATGAAGTATGCGAACACAGATTTTTACCTCACTGGGCCGAGTTCTGCTAGCAGCAAACCAAACCTATGTATGCAGAAACCTTAACTAGACCTCCCCTCTCTCTCCCTGCGTGGCTGCTAAGTGGGGTCTGTTCAGAGACCTCCCCTCTCTCTCCCTGCGTGGCTGCTAAGTGGGGTCTGTTCAGAGACCTCCCCTCTCTCTACCTGCTAAGTGGGGTCTGTACAGAGACCTCCCCTCTCTCTCCCTGTGTGGCTGCTAAGTGGGGTCTGTTCAGAGACCTCCCCTCTCTCTCCCTGCTAAGTGAGGTCTGTACAGAGACCTCCCCTCTCTCTCCCTGCGTGGCTGCTAAGTGGGGTCTGTTCAGAGACCTCCCTCTCTCTCCTGCGTGGCTGCTAAGTGGGGTCTGTACAGAGACCTCCTCTCTCTCTCCCTGCGTGGCTGCTAAGTGGGGTCTGTTCAGAGACCTCCCCCTCTCTCTCCCTGCGTGGCTGCTAAGTGGGGTCTGTTCAGAGACCTCCCCTCTCTCCCTGCGTGGCTGCTAAGTGGGGTCTGTACAGACCTCCCCTCTCTCTCCCTGCGTGGCTGCTAAGTGGGGTCTGTTCAGAGACCTCCCCTCTCTCTCCCTGCGTGGCTGCTAAGTGGGGTCTGTTCAGAGACCTCCCCTCTCTCTCCCTGCGTGGCTGCTAAGTGGGGTCTGTTCAGAGACCTCCCCTCTCTCTCCCTGCGTGGCTGCTAAGTGGGGTCTGTTCAGAGACCTCCCCTCTCTCTCCCTGCTAAGTGGGGTCTGTACAGAGACCTCCCCTCTCTCTCCCTGCGTGGCTGCTAAGTGGGGTCTGTTCAGAGACCTCCCTCTCTCTCCCTGCGTGGCTGCTAAGTGGGGTCTGTACAGAGACCTCCCTCTCTCTCTCCTGCGTGGCTGCTAAGTGGGGTCTGTTCAGAGACCTCCTCTCTCTCCCTGCGTGGCTGCTAAGTGGGGTCTGTTCAGAGACCTCCCCTCTCTCCCTGCGTGGCTGCTAAGTGGGGTCTGTTCAGAGACCTCCCTCTCTCTCCTGTGGCTGCTAAGTGGGGTCTGTTCAGAGACCTCCCCTCTCTCTCCCTGCTAAGTGGGGTCTGTACAGAGACCTCCCCTCTCTCTCCCTGCGTGGCTGCTAAGTGGGGTCTGTTCAGAGACCTCCCCTCTCTCTCCCTGCTAAGTGGGGTCTGTACAGAGACCTCCCCTCTCTCTCCCTGCGTGGCTGCTAAGTGGGGTCTGTTCAGAGACCTCCCCTCTCTCTCCCTGCGTGGCTGCTAAGTGGGGTCTGTTCAGAGACCTCCCCTCTCTCTCCCTGCGTGGCTGCTAAGTGGGGTCTGTTCAGAGACCTCCCTCTCTCTCCCTGCGTGGCTGCTAAGTGGGGTCTGTTCAGAGACCTCCCCTCTCTCTCCTGCTAAGTGGGGTCTGTACAGAGACCTCCCCTCTCTCCTGCGTGGCTGCTAAGTGGGGTCTGTTCAGAGACCTCCCCTCTCTCTCCTGCGTGGCTGCTAAGTGGGGTCTGTTCAGAGACCTCCCCTCTCTCTCCCTGCGTGGCTGCTAAGTGGGGTCTGTTCAGAGACCTCCCCTCTCTCTCCCTGCTAAGTGGGGTCTGTACAGAGACCTCCCCTCTCTCTCCCTGCTAAGTGGGGTCTGTACAGAGACCTCCCCTCTCTCTCCCTGCTAAGTGGGGTCTGTACAGAGACCTCCCCTCTCTCTCCCTGCTAAGTGGGGTCTGTTCAGGGAGCCCTCTCCCTGCGTGGCTGAGACCTCCCCTCTCTCTCCCTGCGTGGCTGCTAAGTGGGGTCTGTTCAGAGACCTCTCCCTGCGTGGCTGCTAAGTGGGGTCTGTACAGAGACCTCCCCTCTCTCTCCCTGCGTGGCTGCTAAGTGGGGTCTGTTCAGAGACCTCCCCTCTCTCTCCCTGCGTGGCTGCTAAGTGGGGTCTGTACAGAGACCTCCGTGGCTGCTAAGTGGGGTCTGTTCAGAGACCTCCCTCTGCGTGGCTGCTAAGTGGGGTCTGTTCAGAGACCTCCCCTCTCTCTCCTGCGTGGCTGCTAAGTGGGGTCTGTTCAGAGACCTCCCTCTCTCTCCTGCGTGGCTGCTAAGTGGGGTCTGTACAGAGACCTCCTCTCTCTCTACCTGCGTGGCTGCTAAGTGGGGTCTGTTCAGAGACCTCCTCTCTCTCCCTGCGTGGCTGCTAGTGGGGTCTGTAGACCTCCCCTCTCTCCCTGCGTGGCTGCTAAGTGGGGTCTGTTCAGAG
>NW_025754312.1:0-9306 GCF_021184085.1 Oncorhynchus gorbuscha | reverse complement strand
CCTCCACATTGAGTCTGTACCGGTACCCCCTGTATACAGCCTCCACATTGACTCTGTGCCGGTACCCCTTGTATACAGCCTCCACATTGACCCTGTGCCGGTACCCCTTGTATACAGCCTCCACATTGACTCTGTACCGGTACCCCCTGTATATAGCCTCCACATTGAGTCTGTACCGGTACCCCCTGTATACAGCCTCCACATTTAGTCTGTGCCGGTACCCCTTGTATACAGCCTCCACATTGACTCTGTACCGGTACCCCCTGTATATAGCCTCCACATTGACTCTGTACCGGTACCCCCTGTATATAGCCTCCACATTGAGTCTGTACCGGTACCCCCTGTATATAGCCTCCACATTGACTCTGTACCGGTACCCCCTGTATATAGCCTCCACATTGAGTCTGTACCGGTACCCCCTGTATACAGCCTCCACATTGAGTCTGTACCAGTACCCCTTGTATACAGCCTCCACATTGACTCTGTACCGGTACCCCCTGTATACAGCCTCCACATTGACTCTGTACCGGTACCCCCTGTATATAGCCTCCACATTGACTCTGTACCAGTATCCTCTGTATATAGCCTCCACATTGACTCTGTACCGGTACCCCTGTATATAGCCTCCACATTGACTCTGTACCGGGACCCTCTGTATATAGCCTCCACATTGACTCTGTACCAGTACCCCTCTATATAGCCTCCACATTGACTCTGTACCAGTACCCTCTGTATATAGCCTCCACATTGACTCTGTACCGGTACCCATGTATATAGCCTCCACATTGACTCTGTACCAGTACCCCTGTATATAGCCTCCACATTGACTCTGTACCGGTACCCCCTGTATATAGCCTCCACATTGACTCTGTACCAGTACCCTCTGTATATAGCCTCCACATTGACTCTGTACCGGTACCCCCTGTATATAGCCTCCACATTGACTCTGTACCGGTACCCTCTGTATATAGCCTCCACATTGACTCTGTACCGGTACCCCCTGTATATAGCCTCCACATTGACTCTGTACCGGTACCCTCTGTATATAGCCTCCACATTGACTCTGTACCAGTACCCCCTGTATACAGCCTCCACATTGACTCTGTACCGGTACCCCCTGTATATAGCCTCCACATTGACTCTGTACCGGTACCCTCTGTATATAGCCTCCACATTGACTCTGTACCAGTACCCCCTGTATATAGCCTCCACATTGACTCTGTACCGGTATCCTCTGTATATAGCCTCTACATTGACTCTGTACCGGTACCCCCTGTATACAGCCCCGCTATTGTTATTTACTGCTGCTCTTTAATTATTTCTTATTCTTTTCAGCACCTGAAATGTATGTAATGTCAAGTCTTTTCAGGGTCATTTTGCTTACTGGGTAGCTCTTTGGTTGTGGGTGCCAAGATTACAACATACAGAACACACATCCCACTCTGTCTACCTCGCAGTGGTTTTCTGCAAGCGTGTCTTTCGCAGGCTCCTGATGAAGGCTAGGTAGTGATCTCTGTGTCTCTGTCTCTGCTGCTCCTCCTCCTCCGTGAAGGAAAAGTCAGGGTCCTCATAGCGGTAACGCTCCACCCGCGTGAAGATGGTCCTGGGTGGAGGGAGAGACGATATAAGCAGTTCATAAGAGTTCATAGGCAGAACATAGGGGCTACATAGGACTTTACAGAACATAGGGGCTACATAGGACTTTACAGAACATAGGGGCTACATAGGACATTAGAGAACATAGGGGCTATATAGGACTTTACAGAACATAGGGGCTACATAGGACATTAGAGAACATAGGGACTACATAGGACTTTACAGAACATAGGGGCTACATAGGACTTTACAGAACATAGGGGCTACATAGGACTTTACAGAACATAGGGGCTACATAGGACTTTACAGAACATAGAGGCTACATAGGACTTTACAGAACATAGGGGTTACATAGGACTTTACAGAACATAGGGGCTACATAGGACTTTACAGAACATAGGGGCTACATAGGACTTTACAGAACATAGGGGCTACATAGGACTTTACAGAACATATGGGCTATATAGGTCTTTACAGAACATAGGGGCATTAGAGAACATAGGGGCTACATAGGACATTAGAGAACATAGGGGTTACATAGGACTTTACAGAACATAGGGGTTACATAGGTCTTTACAGAACACAGGGGTTACATAGGACTTTACAGAACATAGGGGCTACGTAGGTCTTTACAGAACATAGGGGCTACATAGGACTTTACAGGAACACGGATGCAAATTGTAAACCAACTGCACTGACTGCCCAGACATCTGGGCACTTTAATAATGCCACTTTAATAATGTTTACATATCTTCCATTACTCATCTCATATGTATATACTGTATCTTATACCATCTATTGCATCTTCCCTATTACACTCGGTTATCGCTCATCCATATATTTATATGTACATATTCTTATTCCATCCCTTTACTTAGATTTGTGTGTATAAGGTAGTTGTTGTGGAATTGTTAGAATACTTGTTACATATTACTGCACTGTCGGAACTAGAAGCACAAGCATTTCACTACACTCGCATTAACATTCTATGTGACCAATAGAATTAGATTTGATCTGGTTAGCAGGTCCCTGCAAACCTGACTGCACTGATACTATTTCCATCATTACTATTAGTAGTACTGATACTATTTCCATCATTACTATTAGTAGTACTGATACTATTTCCATCATTACTATTAGTAGTACTGATACTATTTCCATCATTACTATTAGTAGTACTGATACTATTTCCATCATTACTATTAGTAGTACTGATACTATTTCCATCATTACTATTAGTAGTACTGATACTATTTCCATCATTACTATTAGTAGTACTGATACTATTTCCATCATTACTATTAGTAGTACTGATACTATTTCCATCATTACTATTAGTAGTACTGATACTATTTCCATCATTACTATTAGTAGCACTGATACTATTTCCATCATTGCTATTAGTAGTACTGATACTATTTCCATCATTACTGTTAGTAGTACTGATACTATTTCCATCATTACTGTTAGTAGTACTGATACTATTTCCATCATTACTGTTAGTAGTACTGATACTATTTCCATCATTACTGTTAGTAGTACTGATACTATTTCCATCATTACTATTAGTAGTACTGATACTATTTCCATCATTACTGTTAGTAGTACTGATACTATTTCCATCATTACTGTTAGTAGTACTGATACGTCTCTGGAATAGGTCACAGGGTGCCATGGCAGACACTCTCTGTTGTATAACTCAGATGACCTGTAGGTGGTGTCTGGAGAGGCAGGGCGGATGCTGCAGGCCCTGTCGTTGGGGAAGGCCAGTAGCTCTCGCCGGCGACCGTCTAGACTCTGGTTCCTACGGTGGCTCTGGCTCTGACCGTGGCTGTGGAGCCGGGTCTTGGCCGTGCTGTGGACAGCTGCCCGCACCAATCCCACACACCTGCCCAGCTCACTGGAGGGCACCCGGGCATACTGGCCTGTCTCATTGGTCACAGCCGGGGTGATTCCTGATACATCACAGACAAAACAATGACTGGGAGGGTCCAATAACAGGTTGAAGATAGAATGCCAGACAATACTTTGAAGAACTATACAGTATGGAAAGGAGATCAGAGGACAGGGCAGTGAGGGGTTCAGTGTGAACTATACAGTATGGAAAGGAGATCAGAGGACAGGGCAGTGAGGGGTTCAGTGTGAACTATTCAGTATGGGACAGGGCAGTGAGGGGTTCAGTGTGAACTATACAGTATGGGACAGGGCAGTGAGGGGTTCAGTGTGAACTATACAGTATGGGACAGGGCAGTGAGGGGTTAGTGTGAACTATACAGTATGGGAAGGAGATCAGAGGACAGGGCAGTGAGGGGTTCAGTGTGAACTATACAGTATGGAAAGGAGATCAGAGGACAGGGCAGTGAGGGGTTCAGTGTGAACTATTCAGTATGGGACAGGGCAGTGAGGGGTTCAGTGTGAACTATACAGTATGGGACAGGGCAGTGAGGGGTTCAGTGTGAACTATACAGTATGGGACAGGGCAGTGAGGGGTTCAGTGTGAACTATACAGTATGGGACAGGGCAGTGAGGGGTTCAGTGTGAACTATACAGTATGGGACAGGGCAGTGAGGGGTTAGTGTGAACTATACAGTATGGGAAGGAGATCAGAGGACAGGGCAGTGAGGGGTTCAGTGTGAACTATACAGTATGGGACAGGGCAGTGAGGGGTTCAGTGTGAACTATACAGTATGGAAAGGAGATCAGAGGACAGGGCAGTGAGGGGTTAGTGTGAACTATACAGTATGGGACAGGGCAGTGAGGGGTTCAGTGTGAACTATACAGTATTTGAAGGAGATCAGAGGACAGGGCAGTGAGGGGTTCAGTGTGAACTATACCGTATGGGACAGGGCAGTGAGGGGTTCAGTGTGAACTATACAGTATGGGAAGGAGATCAGAGGACAGGGCAGTGAGGGGTTAGTGTGAACTATACATTATGGGACAGGGCAGTGAGGGGTTCAGTGTGAACTATACAGTATGGGAAGGAGATCAGAGGACAGGGCAGTGAGGGGTTAGTGTGAACTATACAGTATGGGACAGGGCAGTGAGGGGTTCAGTGTGAACTATACAGTATGGGACAGGGCAGTGAGGGGTTCAGTGTGAACTATACAGTATGGGACAGGGCAGTGAGGGGTTCAGTGTGAACTATACAGTATGGGACAGGGCAGTGAGGGGTTCAGTGTGAACTATACAGTATGGGAAGGAGATCAGAGGACAGGTCAGTGAGGGGTTCAGTGTGAACTATTCAGTATGGGACAGGGCAGTGAGGGGTTCAGTGTGAACTATACAGTATGGGACAGGGCAGTGAGGGGTTCAGTGTGAACTATACAGTATGGGACAGGGCAGTGAGGGGTTCAGTGTGAACTATACAGTATGGGAAGGAGATCAGAGGACAGGGCAGTGAGGGGTTCAGTGTGAACTATACAGTATGGGAAGGAGATCAGAGGACAGGGCAGTGAGGGGTTCAGTGTGCCGGCTGTGTGCAGGGGGTGGTGTTGGGTCTCACCGGGGTTGAGTTTGGGTGTCTCGTATGCGGCCTCCGCCCGGCAAACGGCTGACAGTTGCAGGGTGATGGTGTGGAAGCTGCGGAGGCGGAGCTTGATGGAGGAGGGCTCCAGGTGTACCACCTGACCCAGCACCTCCAGCACCTGTTTCACTTTGAACGTCCCCATCTGGTGGGGGGCGAAGGACAGCACCACGTCCTGGACAAAAACACAGATCGATGATTCTGATCAACTTTCTGTCAGCCTCAGGGAGGATATGGATGATATTGATAATTCATCCTCTCTGTCTGTTCCGTCAGAGAGGATGCTTGGAGGAGACTGGGGTTGTCTCCAAAATGGCTCCTATTTCCTATATGATGTACAACTTTAGGGCCCAGGCACTCTGTATAGTGGACTACTTTAATCTGGCCAAAATAAGGAACCATCTGAGCCTGGACCAGGGCTGTCTACCTGGCTCTGCCCTGGGGAGATGGTCCCACTAGTGGGGTCACTGATGAAGTTAACCATCTATCTACCTGGCTCTGCCCTGGGGAGATGGTCCCACTAGTGGGGTCACTGATGAAGTTAACCATCTATCTACCTGGCTCTGCCCTGGGGAGATGGTCCCACTAGGTGGGTCACTGATGAAGTTAACCATCTATCTACCTGGCTCTGCCCTGAGGAGATGGTCCCACTAGTGGGGTCACTGATGAAGGTAACCATCTATCTACCTGGCTCTGCCCTGGGGAGATGGTTCCACTAGGAGGGTCACTGATGAAGTTAACCATCTATCTACCTGGCTCTGCCCTGGGGAGATGGTCCCACTAGGAGGGTCACTGATGAAGTTAACCATCTATCTACCTGGCTCTGTCCTGAGGAGATGGTTCCACTAGGAGGGTCACTGATGAAGTTAACCATCTATCTACCTGGCTCTGCCCTGGGGAGATGGTTCCACTAGGAGGGTCACTGATGAAGTTGACCATCTATCTACCTGGCTCTGCCCTGGGGAGATGGTTCCACTAGGAGGGTCACTGATGAAGTTAACCATCTATCTACCTGGCTCTGCCCTGGGGAGATGGTTCCACTAGGAGGGTCACTGATGAAGTTAACCATCTATCTACCTGGCTCTGCCCTGGGGAGATGGTCCCACTAGGAGGGTCACTGATGAAGTTAACCATCTATCTACCTGGCTCTGCCCTGGGGAGATGGTTCCACTAGGAGGGTCACTGATGAAGTTAACCATCTATCTACCTGGCTCTGCCCTGGGGAGATGGTTCCACTAGGAGGGTCACTGATGAAGTTAACCATCTATCTACCTGGCTCTGCCCTGGGGAGATGGTTCCACTAGGAGGGTCACTGATGAAGTTAACCATCTATCTACCTGGCTCTGCCCTGGGGAGATGGTTCCACTAGGAGGGTCAGTGATGAAGTTGGCCATCTTTCGGAACTTGAAGGTGACAGGGAGATGAGGGGAGAGGTTGTGGAGCACACACAGGACGTCCACACGCTCTCCCATCAGACACTGCTGGAAGCTGAAGCTGTGGCCGGGGCTGGGCACCAGGGAGACAGGGAGGGCTGAGCCAGTCACCGCCAGCTCCACACAGTAACCTGGGGATAGAGGTCAGGGCTTAGAGGTCAGAGAGGTCAGGGGTCAAGTACAAGACAGTCCCAGATCAAGCACAACACTTCTGTTATAGCTGTTGTACACATGTCAGTCAGTACCCCTCACCAGAGAATGGCTTCAATTGTTGTTTATGCTAATGATATAATATACACTGTTAAATTGCAGCATGTTGTTCCTGCTATTGGTAAGGAACAGACTGAGGCTTGCTGTACCATTGTGTGGAGGTACAGTGGAGTGCTGCTGCTGCTGCTGGTTGAAGCCATCTTTACTTCCCACCGTGTGGAACTTGAGGAAGAGGGAGAAGTCTTGTTTACTGGCTGCTGCTGAGGCCCCACTGGTCTTCTGCTCCTCCCTGCTCCTTCTGAAGAACAGAACAACCATTATATACTGCCTGTTATAATGTCTTTACACACATTTACACGAGGCGGCAGCGTAGCCTAGTGGTTAGAGCGTTGGACTAGTAACCGGAAGGTTGCGAGTTCAAACCCCCGAGCTGACAAGGTACAAATCTGTCGTTCTGCCCCTGAACAGGCAGTTAACCCACTGTTCCCAGGCCGTCATTGAAAATAAGAATGTGTTCTTAACTGACTTGCCTGGTTAAATAAAGGTAAAATTATACCCCCACATAGACACACACACAGGAGGGCTGGATACCTTCTGCTGACAGGACGGAAGCAGACCCACAGAGTAGTTCTGTCGTAGGGTCTCAGTCGTCCCTCATTGGGCACACAGGAGATCACAGTGGAGGGATCCACAGCGGTGGCCCTGTTACGAACACTCCTCTCTAGCAGCGCTGCGTCTGTACTCCTCTGGAGGTCAAAGCCCTGATGAAACACACAGACACGCAGACACACACACAGGCACAGACACACACACAGGCACAGACACACACACAGACAGACACACACAGACAAACACACACAGACACGCAGACACACACACAGGCACAGACACACACAGACACGCAGACACAGACACACACACAAACACACACACACACACACACATACACACACACACAGCAATACAAAAGTGTATCAGGCCTAACGATAGGGATATAAAAACACAGTTTAGTATAGTTGCACTGTGAAATATGTCTTTTTTTTTTATTTAACATAATTTTACCAGCTACATTGACTGAGAACACATTCTCATCTACAGCAACGACCTGAGGAATAGTTACAGGGGAGAGGAGGGGGAAATGAATGAGACAATTGTAAACTGGGGATGATTAGGTGGCCATGATGGTATGAAGACCAGATTGGGAATTTAGTCAGGACACCGGGGTTAACACCCCTACTTGTACAATAAGTGCCATGGGATCTTTAGTGACCACACAGAGTCAGGACACCCTTTTAACGTCCCATCCGAAAGACAGCACCCTACACAGGGCAATGTCCCCAATCACTGCCCTGGGGTGTTGGGGCATTTCTTTTTTAGATCAGAGGAAAGGGTGCCTCCTACTGGCTCTCCAACACCACTTCCAGCAGCATCTGGTCTCCCATCCAGGGAATGTGTCTGTGTTTTCTCTCTGTGTGTGTTGGTGCATGTGTGTGTCTGTGTTTTCTCTCTGTGTGTGTTGGTGCATGTGTGTGTCTGTGTTTTCTCTCTGTGTGTGTTGGTGCATGTGTGTGTCTGTGTTTTCTCTCTGTGTGTGTTGGTGCATGTGTGTGTCTGTGTTTTCTCTCTGTGTGTGTTGGTGCATGTGTGTGTCTGTGTTTTCTCTCTGTGTGTGCTGGTGCATGTGTGTGTCTGTGTTTTCTCTCTGTGTGTGTTGGTGCATGTGTGTGTCTGTGTTTTCTCTGTGTGTGTGTCTGTGTTTTCTCTGTGTGTGTGTTGGTGCATGTGTGTGTCTGTGTTTTCTCTCTGTGTGTGTTGGTGCATGTGTGTGTCTGTGTTTTCTCTCTGTGTGTGTTGGTGCATGTGTGTGTCTGTGTTTTCTCTCTGTGTGTGTTGGTGCATGTGTGTGTCTGTGTTTTCTCTCTGTGTGTGTTGGTTCATGTGTGTGTCTGTGTTTTCTCTCTGTGTGTGTTGGTTCATGTGTGTGTCTGTGTTTTCTCTCTGTGTGTGTTGGTTCATGTGTGTGTCTGTGTTTTCTCTCTGTGTGTGTTGGTTCATGTGTGTGTCTGTGTTTTATCTCTGTGTGTGTTGGTGCATGTGTGTGTCTGTGTTTTCTCTCTGTGTGTGTTGGTGCATGTGTGTGTCTGTGTTTTCTCTCTGTGTGTGTTGGTGCATGTGTGTGTCTGTGTTTTCTCTCTGTGTGTGCTGGTGCATGTGTGTGTCTGTGTTTTCTCTCTGTGTGTGTTGGTGCATGTGTGTGTCTGTGTTTTCTCTGTGTGTGTGTCTGTGTTTTCTCTGTGTGTGTGTTGGTGCATGTGTGTGTCTGTGTTTTCTCTCTGTGTGTGTTGGTGCATGTGTGTGTCTGTGTTTTCTCTCTGTGTGTGTTGGTGCATGTGTGTGTCTGTGTTTTCTCTCTGTGTGTGTTGGTTCATGTGTGTGTCTGTGTTTTCTCTCTGTGTGTGTTGGTTCATGTGTGTGTCTGTGTTTTCTCTCTGTGTGTGTTGGTTCATGTGTGTGTCTGTGTTTTCTCTCTGTGTGTGTTGGTTC
>NW_025754311.1:0-9310 GCF_021184085.1 Oncorhynchus gorbuscha | reverse complement strand
CCAGAGTGGAGGGTCATCACGACAGAGAGTGAGGGAGGTCATCATGACAGAAAGTGAGAGGGTAATCATGACAGAGGGCCAGAGTGAGAGGGTAATCACGACAGAGGTCCAGAGTGAGAGGGTAATCACGACAGAGGGCCAGAGTGAGAGGGTCATCACGACAGAGAGCCAGAGTGTAAGGGTCATCACGACAGAGAGTGAGAGGGTCATCATGACAGAGAGTGAGAGGGTAATCATGACAGAGGGCCAGAGTGAGAGGGTAATCACGACAGAGGTCAGAGTGAGAGGGTAATCACGACAGAGAGCCAGAGTGAGAGGGTCATCACGACAGAGGGCCAGAGTGAGAGGGTCATCACGACAGAGAAACAGAGTGAGAGGGTCATCACGGTAGAGAGTGAGGGTCATCATGACAGAGAGTGAGGGTCATCATGATAGAGAGTGAGAGGGTCATCATGACAGAGAGTGAGGGTCATCATGATAGAGAGTGAGAGGGTCATCATGACAGAGAGTGAGGGTCATCATGATAGAGTGAGAGGGTCATGACGACAGAGAGCCAGAGTGAGAGGGTCATCATGATAGAGAGTGAGAGGGTTATCATGACAGAGAGCCAGAGTGAGAGGGTCATCACGACAGAGAGCCAGAGTGAGAGGGTCATCATGATAGAGAGTGAGGGTCATCTTGATAGAGTGAGAGGGTCATCACGACAGAGAGCCAGAGTGAGAGGGTCATCACGACAGAGAACCAGAGTGAGAGGGTCACCACGACAGAGAACCAGAGTGAGAGGGTCATCATGACAGAGAGCCAGAGTGAGAGGGTCATCACGACAGAGAACCAGAGTGAGAGGGTCATCATGACAGAGAACCAGAGTGAGAGGGTCATCATGACAGAGAGCCAGAGTGAGAGGGTCATCACGACAGAGAACCAGAGTGAGAGGGTCACCACGACAGAGAACCAGAGTGAGAGGGTCACCACGACAGAGAACCAGAGTGAGAGGGTCATCATGACAGAGAACCAGAGTGAGAGGGTCACCACGACAGAGAACCAGAGTGAGAGGGTCATCATGACAGAGAGCCAGAGTGAGAGGGTCATCATGATAGAGAGTGAGGGGTCATCATGACAGAGAGTGAGAGGGTTATCATGACAGAGAGTGAGAGGGTCATCATGACAGAGAGTGAGAGGGTTATCATGACAGAGAGTGAGAGGGTCATCATGACAGAGAGTGAGAGGGTTATCATGACAGAGAGTGAGAGGGTCATCATGACAGAGAGCCAGAGTGAGAGGGTCATCATGACAGAGAGCCAGAGTGAGAGGGTCATCATGATAGAGAGTGAGAGGGTCATCATGACAGAGAGTGAGAGGGTTATCATGACAGAGAGTGAGGGTCATCATGACAGAGAGCCAGAGTGAGAGGGTCATCACGACAGAGAGCCAGAGTGAGAGGGTCATCACGACAGAGAGCCAGAGTGAGAGGGTTGTCACGACAGAGAAACAGAGTGAGAGGGTCATCATGATAGAGAGTGAGAGGGTCACCACGACAGAGAGCCAGAGTGTAAAGGTCATCACGATAGAGAGTGAGGGTCATCATGATAGAGAGTGAGAGGGTCATCACGACAGAGAGCCAGAGTGTAAAGGTCATCACGATAGAGAGTGAGGGTCATCATGATAGAGAGTGAGAGGGTCATCACGACAGAGAGCCAGAGTGAGAGGGTCATCACGACAGAGAGCCAGAGTGAGAGGGTCACCACGACAGAGAGCCAGAGTGTAAAGGTCATCACGACAGAGAGTGAGAGGGTCATCATGACAGAGAGTGAGAGGGTAATCATGACAGAGGGCCAGAGTGAGAGGGTAATCACGACAGAGGTCCAGAGTGAGAGGGTAATCACGACAGAGGGCCAGAGTGAGAGGGTCATCACGACAGAGAACCAGAGTGAGAGGGTCATCACGACGGAGAACCAGAGTGAGAGGGTCATCACGAAAGAGAACCAGAGTGAGAGGGTCATCACGACAGAGAACCAGAGTGAGAGGGTCATCACGACAGAGAACCAGAATGAGAGGGTCATCACGACAGAGAACCAGAGTGAGAGGGTCATCACGACAGAGAACCAGAGTGAGAGGGTCATCACGACAGAGAGCCAGAGTGAGAGGGTCATCACGACAGAGGCCAGTGAGAGGTCATCCCGACAGAGCCAGGTAGTCATCACGACAAAAGTGGAAGGTTATCATGACAGAGAGTGAGAGGTCATCATGACAGAGCCAGAGTGAGAGGTCATCACGACAGAAATATTGATGAGAGGTCATCATGATAAGTGAGGTCATCATGACAGAGGAGCAGAGTGAGAGGGTCATCCGACAGGGAAGAAAGCTAGTGAGGGTCATCCGACAGAAGTGAGGTCATCATGACAGAGAACCAGAGGAGAGGGTCATCACGACAGAGCCAGAGTGAGAGGGTCATCATGATAGAGAGTGAGGGTCATCAACACAGAGAGCCAGAGTGAGAGGGTCATCATGATAGAGAGTGAGGGTCATCATGACAGAGAACCAGAGAGAGGTCATCACGACAGAGAGCCAGAGTGAGAGGGTCATCACGACAGAGAGCCAGAGTGAGAGGGTCACCACGACAGAGAGCCAGAGTGTAAAGGTCATCACGACAGAGAGTGAGAGGGACATCATGACAGAGAGTGAGAGGGTAATCATGACAGAGGGCCAGAGTGAGAGGGTAATCACGACAGAGGTCCAGAGAGGAGAGGGTCATCACGACAGAGGGCCAGAGTGAGAGGGTCATCACGACAGAGAACCAGAGTTAGGGGTCATCACGACGGAGAACCAGAGTGAGAGGGTCATCACGAAGAGAACCAGAGTGAGAGGTCATCACGACAGAGAACCAGAGTGAGAGGGTCATCGACAGAGAACCAGAATGAGAGGGTCATCACGACAGAGAACCAGAGTGAGAGGGTCATCACGACAGAGAACCAGAGTGAGAGGGTCATCACGACAGAGAGCCAGAGTGAGAGGGTCATCACTACAGAGAACCAGGAGTGAGAGGGTCATCACGACAGAGAACCAGGAGTGAGAGGGTCATCACGACAGAGAACCAGGTGAGAGGGTCATCACGACAGAGAGCCAGGAGTGAGAGGGTCATCACGAAAGAGAACCAGAGTGAGAGGGTCATCACGACAGAGAACCAGAGTGAGAGGGTCATCACGACAGAGAACCAGAGTGAGAGGGTCATCACGACAGAGAACCAGAGTGAGAGGGTCATCGACAGAGAGCCAGAGTGAGAGGTCATCCACGACAGAGAACCAGAGGAGAGGGTCATCACAACAGAGAACCAGAGTGAGAGGGTCATCATGATAGAGAGTGAGGGTCATGACAGAGAGCCAGAGTGAGAGGGTCATCATGATAGAGAGGAGGGTCATCATGACAGAGAGTGAGGGTAATCATGATAGAGGAGAGGGTCATGACGACAGAGAGCCAGGAGTGAGAGGGTCATCATGATAGAGAGAGTGAGAGGGTTATCATGACAGAGAGTGAGAGGGTTATCATGACAGAGAGTGAGAGGGTCATCAGTGACAGAGAGCCAGAGTGAGAGGGTCATCACACAGAGAGCCAGAGTGAGAGGGTCATCATGATAGAGAGTGAGGGTCATCATGACAGAGAGTGAGAGGGTCATCACGACAGAGAGCCAGAGTGTGAGGGTCATCATGACAGAGAGTGAGGGTCATCATGATAGAGTGAGAGGGTCATGACGACAGAGAGCCAGAGTGAGAGGGTCATCATGATAGAGAGTGAGAGGGTCATCATGACAGAGAGTGAGAGGGTTATCATGACAGAGAGTGAGAGGGTCATCATGACAGAGAGCCAGAGTGAGAGGGTCATCACGACAGAGAGCCAGAGTGTGAGGGTCATCATGATAGAGAGTGAGGGTCATCATGACAGAGAGTGAGAGGGTAATCATGACAGAGGGCCAGAGTGAGAGGGTAATCACGACAGAGAGCCAGAGTGTGAGGGTCATCACGACAGAGAGTGAGAGGGTTATCATGACAGAGAGTGAGAGGGTAATCACGACAGAGAGCCAGAGTGTGAGGGTCATCACGACAGAGAGCCAGAGTGAGAGGGTCACCACGACAGAGAGCCAGAGTGTAAGGGTCATCACGACAGAGAGTGAGAGGGTCATCATGACAGAGAGTGAGGGCAATCTCATGATGAGGGCCAGAGTGAGAGGGTAATCACGACAGAGGTCCAGAGTGAGAGGGTAATCACGACAGAGGCCATAGATGAGGGCCTATCACTGAGAAGACAGAGGAGCCAGAGTGAGAGGGTCATCACAACCAGAGGAGAACCACAGAGGGCCAGAGTGAGAGGGTCACCACGACAGAGAGCCAGAGTGAGAGGGTCACACGACAGAGAACCAGAGTGAGAGGGTCATCACCAGGGACAGAGGGCCAGAGGGGAGAGGGTCATCACAACAGAGAACCACGGTAGAGGCCAGAGTGAGAGGGTCATCACAACAGAGAACCAGAGTGAGAGGGTCATCACACAGAGAGCCAGAGTGAGAGGGTCATCACGACAGAGAACCAGAGTGAGAGGGTCATCACGATGAGAGGGCCAGAGGAGAGGGTCATCACGACAGAGAACCAGAGTGAGAGGGTCATCACGACAGAGAGCCAGAGAGTGGAGAGGGTCATCACAACAGAGAACTAGAGTGAGGGTCATCACGACAGAGAGCCAGAGTGAGGTCATCACGACAGAGAGCCAGAGTGAGAGGTCATCACGACAGAGAGCCAGAGTGAGAGGGTCATCACGACAGAGAGCCAGAGTGAGAGGGTCATCACCACAGAGGAGCCAGAGGAGGGTCATCACGACAGAGAGCCAGGAGGAGAGGGTCATCACGACAGAGCCAGGAGTGGGAGAGGGTCATCACGACAGAGAGAGCCAGAGTGAGAGGGTCATCACGACAGAGAGCCAGAGGAGAGGGTCATCATGATAGAGGGCCAGAGTGAGGGTCATCAAGACAGAGAACCAGAGGGAGAGGGTCATCACGACAGAGAGCCAGAGTGAGAGGGTCATCACGACAGAGAGCCAGAGTGAGAGGGTCATCATGACAGAGAGCCAGAGTGTAAAGGTCATCACGACAGAGAACCAGAGTGAGAGGGTCATCACGACAGAGAGCCAGAGTGAGGGTCATCACGACAGAGGCCAGAGTGAGAGGGTCATCACGACAGAGGTCCAGAGTGAGAGGTCATCACGACAGAGAGCCAGAGCGAGAGGGTCATCACGACAGAGAACCAGAGTGAGAGGTCATCACGACAGAGAGCCAGAGCGAGAGGGTCATCACGACAGAGAGCCAGAGCGAGAACACACAGAGAGCCAGAGCGAGAGGGTCATCATGACAGAGAGCCAGAGTGAGAGGTCAACCAGAGAGCCAGAGAGAGGGTCATCACGACAGAGAACCAGAATGAGGGGTCATCACGACAGAGAACCAGAGGAGAGGGTCATCACGACAGAGAACCAGAGTGAGAGGGCCATCACGACAGAGAGCCAGAGTGAGAGGGTCACGAGAGAACCAGAGAGTGAGAGGGTCACACGACAGAGAACCAGAGGAGAGGGTCATCACGACAGAGAAACCAGAGTGAGAGGGTCATCACGACAGAGAGCCAGAGTGAGAGGGTCATCACGAAAAGAGAACCAGAGTGAGAGGGTCATCACGACAGAGAACCAGAGTGAGAGGGTCACGATAGAGAACCAGAGTGAGAGGGTCATCACGACAGAGAACCAGAGTGAGAGGGTCATCACGACAGAGAGCCAGAGTGAGAGGGTCATCACGACAGAGAACCAGAGTGAGAGGGTCACAAACAGAGAACCAGAGGAGAGGGTCATCATGATAGAGAGTGAGGGTCATCATGACAGAGAGCCAGAGTGAGAGGGTCATCACGATAGAGAGTGAGGGTCATCATGACAGAGAGAGCGAGGGTAATCATGATAGAGTGAGAGGGTCATGACGACAGAGAGCCAGAGTGAGAGGGTCATCATGATAGAGAGAGAGGGTTATCATGACAGAGGGCCAGGGTTATCATGACAGAGAGTGAGAGGGTCATCATGACAGAGAGCCAGAGTGAGAGGGTCATCACGACACAGAGAGCCAGAGTGAGAGGGTCATCATGATAGAGAGTGAGGGTCATCATGACAGAGAGAGCAGAGGTCATCACGACAGAGAGCCAGAGTGTGAGGGGTCATCATGACAGAGAGTGAGGGTCATCATGCATAGAGTGAGAGGGTCATGACGACAGAGAGCCAGAGTGAGAGGGTCATCATGATAGAGAATTAGAGAGGGTCATCATGACAGAGAGCCAGAGGGTTATCATGACAGAGAGTGAGAGGGTCATCATGACAGAGCCAGAGTGAGAGGGTCATCACGACAGAGAGCCAGAGCGAGAGGGTCATCATGATAGAGAGTGAGGGTCATCATGACAGAGAGTGAGAGGGTAATCATGACAGAGGGCCAGAGTGAGAGGGTAATCACGACAGAGAGCCAGAGTGTGAGGGTCATCACGATAGAGAGTGAGAGGGTTATCATGACAGAGTGAGAGGGTAATCACGACAGAGAGCCAGAGTGTGAGGGTCATCACGACAGAGAGCCAGAGTGAGAGGTCACCACGACAGAGAGCCAGAGTGTAGGGTCATCACGACAGAGAGTGAGAGGGTCATCATGACAGAGAGTGAGAGGGTAATCATGACAGAGGGCCAGAGTGAGAGGGTAATCACGACAGAGGTCCAGAGCGAGAGGGTAATCACGACAGAGGGCCAGAGTGAGAGGGTCATCACGACAGAGAGCCAGAGTGAGAGGGTCATCACGACAGAGAACCAGAGTGAGAGGGTCATCACGACAGCGAGGGCCAGGATAGAGAGGGTCACCACGACAGAGAGCCAGAGTGTAGAGGGTCATCACGACAGAGAGTGAGAGAGTCATCATGACAGAGAGTGAGAGGGTATCATGACAGAGAGCGAGAGGCCATCATGACAGAGAGCCAGAGCGAGAGGTCAATCACGAAAGAGAACCAGAGTGAGGTCATCACGGTGGAGAAAAGAGGTCATCACAACAGAGAACCAGAGTGAAGGGTCATCACGATAGAGGGCCAGAGTTGAGAGGTCATCACGACAGAAGAGCCAGTGAGAGGGTCATCACGACAGAGGCCAGAAGTAGAAGGTCATCACAACAGAGAACCAGAGTGAGAGGGTCATCACGACAGAAGAGCAGAGTGAAGGTCATCACGACAGAGAACCAGAGTGAGAGGGTCATCACGACAAGAAACCAGTGAGGAGATTCATCCCGACAGAGAGCCAGAGTGAGAGGGTCATCACAACAGAGAACCAGAGTGAGGGTCATCACGACAGAGAGCCAGAGTGAGGGTCATCACGACAGAGAGCCAGAGTGAGAGGGTCATCACGACAGAGAGCCAGAGTGAGAGGGTCATCACGACAGAGAGCCAGAGTGAGAGGGTCATCACGACAGAGAGCCAGAGTGAGAGGGTCATCACGACAGAGAGCCAGAGTGAGAGGGTCATCACGACAGAGAGCCAGAGTGAGAGGGTCATCACGACAGAGAGCCAGAGTGAGAGGGTCATCACGACAGAGAGCCAGAGTGAGAGGGTCATCATGACAGAGGGCCAGAGTGAGGGTCATCACGACAGAGAGCCAGAGTGAGAGGGTCATCACGACAGAGAGCCAGAGTGAGGGTCATCACGACAGAGAGCCAGAGTGAGAGGGTCATCATGACAGAGAGCCAGAGTGAGAGGGTCATCACGACAGAGAACCAGAGTGAGAGGGTCATCACGACAGAGAGCCAGAGTGAGGGTCATCACGACAGAGAGCCAGAGTGAGAGGGTCATCACGACAGAGAGCCAGAGTGAGAGGGTCATCACGACAGAGAGCCAGAGTGAGAGGGTCATCACGACAGAGGGCCAGAGTGAAGGGTCATCACGACAGAGAGCCAGAGTGAGAGGGTCATCACGACAGAGAGCCAGAGTGAGAGGTCATCACGACAGAGAGCCAGAGTGAGAGGGTCATCATGACAGAGAGCCAGAGTGAGGGTCATCACGACAGAGAGCCAGAGTGAGAGGGTCATCACGACAGAGAGCCAGAGTGAGGGTCATCACGACAGAGAGCCAGAGTGAGAGGGTCATCACGACAGAGAGCCAGAGTGAGAGGGTCATCACGACAGAGAGCCAGAGTGAGAGGGTCATCATGACAGAGAGCCAGAGTGAGGGTCATCACGACAGAGAGCCAGAGTGAGAGGGTCATCACGACAGAGAGCCAGAGTGAGAGGGTCATCACGACAGAGAGCCAGAGTGAGAGGGTCATCACGACAGAGAGCCAGAGTGAGAGGGTCATCACGACAGAGAGCCAGAGTGAGAGGTCATCACAAGCAAGGAGGGCCAGAGTGAGAGATCATCGACAGAGCCAAGTGAGAAAGGTCATCCCCGACAGAGAGAGCCAGAGTGAGAGATCATCACGACAGAGGCTAGGTAGGGTCATCACGACAGAGAGCCAGAGTGAGGGTCATCATGACAGAGAGCCAGAGTGAGGGTCATCACGACAGAGAGCCAGGGTAGAGAGGTCATCACGACAGAGAGCCAGAGTGAGAGGGTCATCACGACAGAGAGCCAGAGTGAGAGTGGTCATCACGACAGAGAGCCAAGTGAGAAGTCCGCATCACAACAGAAACCAGAGTGAGAAGATCATCACAACAGAAGCCAGAGTGAGAGGTCATCACGACAGAGAGCCAGAGTGAGAGGGTCATCACAACAGAGAGCCAGAGTGGAGAGGGAGTCATCACGACAGAGAGCCAGAGTGAGAGGGTCATCATGACAGAGAGCCAGAGTGAGGGTCATCACGACAGAGAGCCAGAGTGAGAGGGTCATCACGACAGAGAGCCAGAGTGAGAGGGTCATCACAACAAGGAGGGCCAGAGTGAGAGGGTCATCACGACAGAGAGCCAGAGTGAGAGGGGTCATCCACGACAGAGAGCCAGAGTGAGAGGTCATCACGACAGAGAGCCAGAGTGAAGGGTCATCACGACAGAGAGCCAGAGTGAGAGGGTGCATCACAACAGAGGCCAGAGTGAGAGGGTCATCACAACAGAGAGCCAGAGTGAGAGGGTCATCACGACAGAGAGCCAGAGTGAGAGGGTCATCACAACAGAGAGCCAGAGTGAGGGTCATCACGGTAGAGAGCCAGAGTGAGGGTCATCACAACAGAGAGCCAGAGTGAGGGTCATCACGACAGAGAGCCAGAGTGAGGGTCATCCCAACAC
>NW_025754310.1:0-9310 GCF_021184085.1 Oncorhynchus gorbuscha | reverse complement strand
ACAAATTGGTGCAATCACCTTATGACATCCAGTGGGACAGTCACTTAACAATAGTGCATCTAAAACTTAGGGGGTGGGGTGAGAGGGGATTACTTAACCTATCCTAGGTATTCCTTAAAGAGGTGGGGTTTCAGGTGTCTCCGGAAGGTGGTGATTGACCCGCCTGTCCTGGCGTCGTGAGGAGTTTGTTCCACCATTGGGGGCCAGGGCAGCGAACAGTTTTGACTGGGCTGAGCGGGAGCTGTACTTCCTCAGTGGTAGGGAGGCGAGCAGGCCAGAGGTGGATGAACGCAGTGCCCTTGTTTGGGTGTAGGGCCTGATCAGAGCCTGGAGGTACTGAGGTGCCGTTCCCCTCACAGCTCCGTAGGCAAGCACCATGGTCTTGTAGCGGATGCGAGCTTCAACTGGAAGCCAGTGGAGAGAACGGAGGAGCGGGGTGACGTGAGAGAACTTGGGAAGGTTGAACACCAGACGGGCTGCGGCGTTCTGGATGAGTTGAAGGGGTTTAATGGCACAGGCAGGGAGCCCAGCCAACAGCGAGTTGCAGTAATCCAGACGGGAGATGACAAGTGCCTGGATTAGACCTGCGCCGCTTCCTGTGTGAGGCAGGGTCGTACTCTGCGGATGTTGTAGAGCATGAACCTACAGGAACGGGCCACCGCCTTGATGTTAGTTGAGAACGACAGGGTGTTGTCCAGGATCACGCCAAGGTTCTTGGCGCTCTGGGAGGAGGACACAATGGAGTTGTCAACCGTGATGGCGAGATCATGGAACGGGCAGTCCTTCCCCGGAGGAAGAGCAGCTCCGTCTTGCCGAGGTTCAGCTTGAGGTGGTGATCCGTCATCCACACTGATATGTCTGCCAGACATGCAGAGATGCGATTCGCCACCTGGTCATCAGAAGGAGGAAAGGAGAAGATTAATTGTGTGTCGTCTGCATAGCAATGATAAGAGAGACCATGTGAGGTTATGACAGAGCCAAGTGACTTGGTGTATAGCGAGAATAGGAGAGGGCCAAGAACAGAGCCCTGGGGGACACCAGTGGTGAGAGCGCGTGGTGAGGAGACAGATTCTCGCCACGCCACCTGGTAGGAGCGACCTGTCAGGTAGGACGCAACTAAGCGTGGGCCGCGCCGGAGATGCCCAACTCGGAGAGGGTGGAGAGGAGGATCTGATGGTTCACAGTATCGAAGGCAGCCGATAGATCTAGAAGGATGAGAGCAGAGGAGAGAGAGTTAGCTTTAGCAGTGCGGAGCGCCTCCGTGATACAGAGGAGAGCAGTCTCAGTTGAATGACTAGTCTTGAAACCTGACTGATTTGGATCAAGAAGGTCATTCAGAGAGAGATAGCGGGAGAGCTGGCCAAGGACGGCACGTTCAAGAGTTTTGGAGAGAAAAGAAAGAAGGGATACTGGTCTGTAATTGTTGACATCGGAGGGATCGAGTGTAGGTTTTTTCAGAAGGGGTGCAACTCTCGCTCTCTTGAAGACGGAAGGGACGTAGCCAACGGTCAGGGATGAGTTGATGAGCGAGGTGAGGTAAGGGAGAAGGTCTCCGGAAATGGTCTGGAGAAGAGAGGAGGGGATAGGGTCAAGCGGGCAGGTTGTTGGGCGGCCGGCCGTCACAAGACGCGAGATTTCATCTGGAGAGAGAGGGGAGAAAGAGGTCAGAGCACAGGGTAGGGCAGTGTGAGCAGAACCAGCGGTGTCGTTTGACTTAGCAAACGAGGATCGGATGTCGTCGACCTTCTTTTCAAAATGGTTGACGAAGTCATCTGCAGAGAGGGAGGAGGGGGGGAGGGGCGGAGGATTCAGGAGGGAGGAGAAGGTGGCAAAGAGCTTCCTAGGGTTGGAGGCAGAAGCTTGGAATTTAGCGTGGTAGAAAGTGGCTTTAGCAGCAGAGACAGAGGAGGAAAATGTAGAGAGGAGGGAGTGAAAGGATGCCAGGTCCGCAGGGAGGCGAGTTTTCCTCCATTTCCGGACATAGAGAGTCAAGGGATGCAGAGAGGAGGAGAGGAGGGTTGAGGAGGCAGAATCAGGAGATAGGTGGGAGAAGGTTTGAGCGGAGGGAAGAGATGATAGGATGGAAGAGAGAGAGTAGCGGGGAGAGAGAGCTTGAAGGCTGGGACGGCGCGATACCATCCGAGTAGGGCAGTGTGGGAGGTGTTATGGATGAGAGCGAGAGGGAGAAAAGGATACAAGGCAGTGGTCGGAGACTTGGAGGGGAGTTGCAATGAGGTTAGTGGCCTCAAACAGCATGGTACAACGACTGTACCTGGTGGTAACCAGATGGCTTATTACGGTACCATATTTCAGCTACATTACTCCATGTTAGACAGAGATGAAGGAGAGATGATTTGTATAAAGCAGTACACCATTTAGAGGACTGGCCACCCCACATAGCCTGGTTCCTCTCTAGGTTTCTTCCTAGGTTTGGCCTTTCTAGGGAGTTTTCCTAGCCACCGTGCTTCCCCTGCATTGGCTTGCTGTTTGGGGTTTTTAGGCTGGGTTTCTGTACAGCACTTTGAGATATCAGCTGATGTACGAAGGACAATATAAATAAAATTGGATTTGATTTGAAAATTTGATTTACTGTAGGTGAGCCATACACCGTTAAAGGTGTTTTTGTAACACTACAACTAGTGGCAACTGAGCTGCCACCAATGTTAAGAGACAAAACCTTAACTTTGCTAGTTGTTAAAACTCATAATCCTGAAATGTTTTCAACATGACATGGTGTTGTAACACCACTTAATCAAGAGTTGTACAATACCTTACCAGAGATTGGGAAAGCTACTGGAAAATGTTGAAAACACTATTATTTGTGTTTCAAATCCTGTCCAGTGCAGAATTACTTCCCTTCTTCTGGAGTTTTCAAATACTGTAAATGGGAGTCCCTTCTCTTATTTACATGTTCCCGCTCTTATATGGTGTGTCACACCGTGTGTGTTGTTAGACTCCTCATTGGGTAACACCAAAAGGTCAACGGTTAAGTATTATTCTCAAATAAAAGACACCAGAAAAGATCGCTGTATGAAAATGCAAATGAATAAGATTGTCCAGGATAATAAGACCTGATTTTAAAGCATCAAATGCTTTATTTCTTCTGTGGCAAATTATCCAATGACAACAAAACATTAACAGGTCTTTCACATGGTATATTGATAACGTAAGACAGTTCTAAGATCTGTAAGGTATTTATCATATTTCTTCAAAATCAAGAGAATATGACAGTGGAGACTGCTGAGGGGAGGATTTCATAATAATGGCTGGAGCGGAGTAATGGAATGGCATCAAACCATGTGTTTGATGTGTTTGATACCATTCCACTGATTCCGCTCCAGCCATTACCACGAGCCCGTCTTCCCCAATTATGGTGCCACCAACCTCCTGTGATGACAGAGTACCACAGTATGAGTCATAATAGCCATAACACCTGGCGGTCAAACAAGACAAAATGGATCCAATTGTTTTTCCACCATTCATTTTCCCAACAGGGATTTAAATAACACTTAAAATAAGGGCTGCGTGCTTGTAAGCTTACCCTGTCATGACATTTTGATAACCGTGTAAATCTCTCAGACAAGGTGACTTTTATCAATATATTCAGCTTTATTTCCCCCAGAAATGAAATGCTAATTAGCTGCTAATGTGGCTATCATAATGAACTACAAATGCCATGATGATCTGGACGAGACTGCCAAATCGAGGCAAAGGTTAGAATCTCTGGATTATCTATCTAATGTCAGCTAAATTTAGTACTGAATACATTGGCTACATTTCTTTAACCCTCCTGCTGTGTTCGGTCGAATTGTACTGAAGTTTTCTCTCTAAAAATGTAGTTAATTTTATCTGATTATCTGATTGTCATAAGGTTCCATGACTTTGTCCACACAGGGCAGCTGAACACACAAAATACATTTGGATGATTTTCATTAAATTTTGGGTGTTTTATTTAACTTTTGTACACATGTGGTGTTCCCTGGTCAAAAATGACCGGTCATTAGAAATGAATGGGTGAGACTGCAATTAGTGTATAGAATTGAGTTCAGCCACATGCCCATTTATCAGATGGACACACTTCCTCTCCTAGACCCCCACACGCATGTGTGTTTGAATACACACACACACACACACACACACACACACACACACACACACACACACACACACACACACACACACACACACACACACACACACACACACACACACACACACACACACACACACACACACACACACACACACACACACACACACACACACACACACACACACACACACACACCTCACTCCACCCACTTTTGGCTTCCATGGCAATCCCCACAGGAACCTTTCCCCAATAGAATCTTTCCCCCACTGGAGAGACATCTGTTGGCATTCTCACAAACAATCGCAACATTGTTTCAATAATATAGAACTTTTCTTGCAGCTCTGGTATATTGCTTTTTTGAAACTTGTAGAGGGGAAATAACTGGAGAAGCGGCCACAGACTGCAGGTCGCTTCGGTAGGCGCAGGCCGTAGTCGACAGAGACACCTGCTCACACGCAGCATCTGATGAAGGCAAAAAACACGACAGGACAGGGCGATACACAATCACAGCAAAAACACGACAGGACAGGGCGAAACGCAATCACAGCATGGTGAATACAATACAAGGAACCGACGGGACAGGAACGGATCACAAAGGAATAAATAGGGACTCTAATCAGGGGAAAGGATCGGGAACAGGTGTGGGAAGACTAAATGATGATTAGGGGAATAGGAACAGCTGGGAGCAGGAACGGAACGATAGAGAGAAGAGAGAGCGAGAGAGTGAGAGAGGGAGGGGGAGAGAGAGGGATAGAAGGAGGGAAAGAACCAAATAAGACCAGCAGAGGGAAACGAATAGCATGGGGAGCACAGGGACAAGACATGATAATAAATGACAAACATGACAGTACCCCCCACTCACCGAGCGCCCCCTGGCGCACTCGAGGAGGAATCCTGGCGGCAACGGAGGAAATCATCGATGAGTGAACGGTCCAGCACGTCCCGAGACGGAACCCAACTCCTCTCCTCAGGACCGTAACCCTCCCAATCCACTAGGTATTGGTGACCCCGTCCCCGAGAACGCATGTCCATGATCTTATGTACCTTGTAAATAGGTGCGCCCGACAAGGACGGGAGGGGGAGGGAAGACGAACGGGGTGCGAAGAAAGGGCTTAACACAGGAGACATGGAAGACAGGATGGACGCGACGAAGATGTCGCGGAAGAAGCAGTCGCACAGCGACAGGATTGACGACCTGGGAGACACGGAACGGACCAATGAACCGCGGAGTCAACTTACGAGAAGCTGTCGTAAGAGGAAGGTTGCGAGTGGAAAGCCACACTCTCTGGCCGCAACAATACCTTGGACTCTTAATCCTGCGTTTATTGGCGGCTCACCGTCTGTGCCCTGTAACGGCAAAGTGCAGACCTCACCCTCCTCCAGGTGCGCTCACAACGTTGGACAAACGCTGAGCGGAGGGAACGCTGGACTCGGCAAGCTGGGATGAGAACAGAGGAGGCTGGTAACCCAGACTACTCTGAAACGGAGATAACCCGGTAGCAGACGTAAGCGAATTGTGAGCGTATTCTGCCCAGGGGAGCTGTTCTGCCCAAGACGCAGGGTTTCTGGAAAGAAAGGCTGCGTAGTATGCGACCAATCGTCTGATTGGCCCTCTGCTTGACCGTTAGACTGGGGATGAAACCCGGAAGAGAGACTGACGGACGCACCAATCAAACGACAGAACTCCTCCAAAACTGTGACGTGAATTGCGGGCCTCTGTCTGAAACGGCGTCTAACGGAGGCCATGAATTCTGAATACATTCTCAATAATGATTTGTGCCGTCTCCTTAGCGGAAGGAAGTTTAGCGAGGGGAATGAAATGTGCCGCCTTAGAGAACCTATCGACAACCGTCAGAATCACAGTCTTCCCGCAGACAAAGGCAGACCGGTAATGAAGTCTAAGGCAATGTGAGACCATGGTCGAGAAGGAATGGGAGCGGTCTGAGACGACCGGCAGGAGGAGAGTTACCCGACTTAGTCTGCGCGCAGTCCGAACAAGCAGCCACGAAACGGCGCGTGTCACGCTCCTGAGTCGGCCACCAAAAGCGCTGGCGAATAGACGCAAGAGTGCCTCGAACACCGGGATGACCAGCTAACTTGGCAGAGTGAGCCCACTGAAGAACAGCCAGACGAGTGGAAACAGGAACGAAAAGGAGGTTACCGGCGACGCAGTGTGCGTGAGTGCTTGCTTAACCTGTCTTTCAATTCCCCAGACTGTTAACCCGACAACACGCCCATAAGGAAGAATCCCCTCGGGATCAGTAGAAGCCACAGAAGAACTAAACAGACGGGATAAGGCATCAGGCTTGGTGTTCTTGCTACCCGGACGGTAAGAAATCACAAACTCGAAACGAGCGAAAAACAACGCCCAACGAGCTTGACGGGCATTAAGTCGTTTGGCAGAACGGATGTACTCAAGGTTCTTATGGTCTGTCCAAACGACAAAAGGAACGGTCGCCCCCCTCCAACCACTGTCGCCATTCGCCTAGGGCTAAGCGGATGGCGAGCAGTTCACGGTTACCCACATCATAGTTGCGCTCAGATGGCGACAGGCGATGAGAAAATAAGCGCAAGGATGAACCTTATCGTCAGACTGGAAGCGCTGGGATAGAATGGCTCCCACGCCTACCTCTGAAGGCCAACCTCGACAATGAATTGTCTAGTGACGTCAGGAGTAACGAGGATAGGAGCGGACGTAAAACGTTCTTTTAGAAGATCAAAAGCTCCCCTGGGCGGAACCGGACCACTTAAAACACGTCTTGACAGAAGTAAGAGCTGTGAGAGGGGCAGCAACTTGACCGAAATTACGAATGAAACGCCGATAGAAATTAGCGAAACCTAAAAAGCGCTGCAACTCGACACGTGACCTTGGAACGGGCCAATCACTGACAGCTTGGACCTTAGCGGAATCCATCTGAATGCCTTCAGCGGAAATAACGGAACCGAGAAAAGTAACGGAGGAGACATGAAAAGAGCACTTCTCAGCCTTTACGTAGAGACAATTCTCTAAAAGGCGCTGTAGAACACGCGAACGTGCTGAACATGAATCTCGAGTGACGGAGAAAAATCAGGATATCGTCAAGATAGACAAAAAACAAAAATGTTCAGCATGTCTCTCAGAACATCATTAACTAATGCCTGAAAAACAGCTGGCGCATTGGCGAGACCGAACGGCAGAACCCGGTACTCAAAATGCCCTAACGGAGTGTTAAACGCCGTTTTCCACTCGTCCCCTCTCTGATGCGCACGAGATGGTAAGCGTTACGAAGGTCCAACTTAGTAAAGCACCTGGCTCCCTGCAGAATCTCGAAGGCTGATGACATAAGGGGAAGCGGATAACGATTCTTAACCGTTATGTCATTCAGCCCTCGATAATCCACGCAGGGGCGCAGAGTACCGTCCTTCTTCTTAACAAAAAGAACCCCGCCCCGGCCGGAGAAGAAGAAGGCACTATGGTACCGGCGTCAAGAGACACAGACAAATAATCCTCGAGAGCCTTACGTTCGGGAGCCGACAGAGAGTATAGTCTACCTCGAGGAGGAGTGGTCCCCGGAAGGAGATCAATACTACAATCATACGACCGGTGAGGAGGAAGGGAGTTGGCTCGGGACCGACTGAAGACCGTGCGCAGATCATGATATTCCTCCGGCACTCCTGTCAAATCGCCAGGTTCCTCCTGAGAAGTAGGGACAGAAGAAACGGGAGGGATGGCAGACATTAAACACTTCACATGACAAGAAACGTTCCAGGATAGGATAGAATTACTAGACCAATTAATAGAAGGATTATGACATACTAGCCAGGGATGACCCAAAACAACAGGTGTAAACGGTGAACGGAAAATCAAAAAAGAAATAGTCTCACTGTGGTTACCAGATACTGTGAGGGTTAAAGGTAGTGTCTCAAATCTGATACTGGGAAGATGACTACCATCTAAGGCGAACATGGGCGTAGGCTTATCTAACTCTCTGAAAGGAATGTCATGTTTCCGAACCCATGCTTCGTCCATGAAACAACCTCAGCCCCAGAGTCTATCAAGGCACTACATGTAGCACCCGAACCGGTCCAGCGTAGGTGGACCGACAAAGTAGTACAGGACCTTGATGGAGAGACTTACAGATGAGCTCTGGCTTTTACTGGACATGAATTAACAAAATGTCCAGCAACTCCGCAATAGAGGCACAGGCGGTTGGTGATCCTCCGTTCCTCTCCTTATTCGAGATGCGAATCCCTCCCAGCTGCATGGGCTCAGTCTCAAAGCCAGAGGAGGGAGATGGTTGCGATGGGAGCAGGGAAACACCGTTGATGCGAGCTCTCTTCCACGAGCCCGGTGACGAAGATCTACCCGTCGTTCTATGCGGATGGCGAGAGCAATCAAAGAGTCCACATCTGAAGGAACCTCCCGGGAGAGAATCTCATCCTTAACCACTGCGTGGAGTCCCTCCAGAAAACGAGCGAGCAGCGCCGGCTCGTTCCACTCACTAGAGGCAGCAAGAGTGCGAAACTCAATGGAATAATCCGTTATGGACCGTTCACCTTGGCATAAGGAAGCCAGGGCCCTAGAAGCCTCCCCACCAAAACTGAACGGTCAAAAACCCGAATCATCTCCTCTTTAAAGTTCTGGAATTTGTTAGAGCAATCAGCCCTTGCCTCCCAGATAGCTGTGCCCCATTCTCGAGCCCGGCCAGTAAGGAGTGAAATGACGTAAGCAACCCGAGCTCTCTCTCTAGAGTATGTGTTGGGTTGGAGAGAGAACACAATCTCACACTGCGTGAGAAAGGAGCGGCACTCAGTGGGCTGCCCGGAGTAGCAAGGTGGGTTATTAACCCTAGGTTCTGAGGCTCGGCAGGCCAGGAAGTAACAGGTGGCACGAGACGTAGACTCTGGAACTGTCCAGAGAGGTCGGAAACCTGAGCGGCCAGGTTCTCCACGGCATGGCGAGCAGCGGACAATTCCTGCTCGTGTCTGCCGAGCATGGCTCCTTGGATCTCGACGGCAGTGTAACGAGCGTCTGAAGTCGCTGGGTCCATTCCTTGGTCGGTTCCTTCTGTCATGCAGGTGAAAGAGGACCCAAAAGCGACTTAACAGAAACAGAGTTTATTTAAGTCCAAACAGGGAATAACAGAAATCCTCTAGACTTGTAGAGGGGAAATAACTGGAGAAGCGGCCACAGACTGCAGGTCGCTTCGGGTAGGCGCAGGCCGTAGTCGACAGAGA
>NW_025754309.1:0-9312 GCF_021184085.1 Oncorhynchus gorbuscha | reverse complement strand
ACGAATAGAAGGGAAGCACAGAGACAAGACATGATAACCAATGACAAAACATGACAGTACCCCCCACTCACCGAGCGCCTCCTGGCGCACTCGAGGAGGAACCCTGGCGGCAACGGAGAAATCATCAATCAACGAACGGTCCAGCACGTCCCGAGATGGAACCCAACTCCTCTCCTCAGGACCGTAACCCTCCCAATCCACTAAGTACTGGTGACCACGTCCCCAGAACGCATGTCCATGATCTTCCGTACCTTGTAAATAGGTGCGCCCTCGACAAGGACGGGGGGAAGACGAACGGGGGCGCGAAGAAAGGGCTTGACACAGGAGACATGGAAGACAGGGTGGACGCGACGAAGATGTTGCGGAAGAAGCAGTCGCACAGCGACAGGATTGACGACCTGGGAGACACGGAACGGACCAATGAACCGCGGAGTCAACTTGCGAGAGCTGTCGTAAGGGGAAGGTTACGAGTGGAAAGCCACACTCTCTGGCGCGACAATACCTAGGACTCTTAATCCTACGTTTATTGGCGGCTCTCACAGTCTGCGCCCTGTAACGGCAAAGTGCAGACCTGACCCTCCTCCAGGTGCGCTCACAACGTTGGACAAATGCCTGAGCGGAGGGAACGCTGGACTCGGCGAGCTGGGACGAGAACAGAGGAGGCTGGTACCCCAGACTACTCTGAAACGGAGATAGCCCGGTAGCAGACGAAGGAAGCGAGTTGTGAGCGTATTCTGCCCAGGAGAGCTGTTCTGCCCAAGACGCAGGGTTTCTAAAAGAAAGGCTGCGTAATATGCGACCAATCGTCTGATTGGCCCTTTCTGCTTGACCGTTAGACTGGGGATGAAAACCGGAAGAGAGACTGACGGAAGCACCAATCAAACGACAGAACTCCCTCCAAAACTGTGACGTGAATTGCGGACCTCTGTCTGAAACGGCGTCTAACGGGAGGCCATGAATTCTGAACACATTCTCAATGATGATTTGTGCCGTCTCCTTAGCGGAAGGAAGCTTAGCGAGGGAATGAAATGTGCCGCCTTAGAGAACCTATCGACAACCGTAAGAATCACAGTCTTCCCCGCAGACGAAGGCAGACCGGTAATGAAGTCTAAGGCGATGTGAGACCATGGTCGAGAAGGAATGGGAAGCGGTCTGAGACGACCGGCAGGAGGAGAGTTACCTGACTTAGTCTGCGCGCAGTCCGAACAAGCAGCCACGAAACGGCGCGTGTCACGCTCCTGAGTAGGCCACCAAAACCGCTGGCGAATAGAAGCAAGCGTACCCCGAACGCCTGGGGGGGCCAGCTAACTTGGCAGAGTGAGCCCACTGAAGAACAACCAGACGAGTAGAAACAGGAACGAAAAGAAGGTTACTAGGACAAGCGCGCGGCGACGCAGTGTGAGTGAGTGCTTGCTTAACCTGTCTCTCAATTCCCCAGACAGTCAACCCGACAACACGCCCATCAGGAAGAATCCCCTCGGGGTCGGTAGAAGCCACAGAAGAACTAAAGAGACGGGATAAGGCATCAGGCTTGGTGTTCTTATTACCCGGGCGATAAGAATTCACGAACTCGAAACGAGCGAAAAACAACGCCCCAACGAGCTTAGAAATTAGCGAAACCTAGAAAGCGCTGCAACTCGACACGTGACCTTGGAACGGGCCAATCACTGACAGCCTGGACCTTAGCGGGATCCATCTGAATGCCTTCAGCGGAAATAACAGAACCGAGAAATGTGACAGAGGAGACATGAAAGGCGCACTTCTCAGCCTTCACGTAGAGACAATTCTCTAAAAGGCGCTGGAGTACACGTCGAACGTGCTGAACATGAATCTCGAGTGACGGTGAAAAAATCAGGATATCGTCAAGGTAGACAAAAACAAAGATGTTCAGCATGTCTCTCAGTACATCATTAACTAATGCCTGAAAAACAGCTGGAGCATTAGCGAGACCGAACGGCAGAACCCGGTACTCAAAATGCCCTAACGGAGTGTTAAACGCCGTTTTCCACTCGTCCCCCTCTCTGATGCGCACGAGATGGTAAGCGTTACGAAGGTCCAACTTAGTAAAGAACCTGGCTCCCTGCAGAATTTCGAAGGCTGACGACATAAGGGGAAGCGGATAACGATTCTTAACCGTTATGTCATTCAGCCCTCGATAATCCACGCAGGGGCGCAGAGTACCGTCCTTCTTCTTAACAAAAAAACCCCCGCTCCGGCGGGAGAGGAAGAAGGCACCACGGTACCGGCGTCGAGAGAAACAGACAAATAATCCTCGAGAGCCTTACGTTCGGGAGCCGACAGAGAGTATAGTCTACCCCGAGGGGGAGTGGTCCCCGGAAGGAGATCAATACAACAATCATCCGACCGGTGAGGAGGAAGGGAGTTGGCTCTGGACCGACTGAAGACCGTGCGCAGATCATGATATTCCTCCGGCACTCCTGTCAAATCACCAGGTTCCTCCTGAGAAGAGGGGACAGAAGAAACAGGAGGGATAGCAGACATTAAACACTTCACATGACAAGAAACGTTCCAGGATAGGATAGAATTACTAGACCAATTAATAGAAGGATTATGACATACTAGCCAGGGATGACCCAAAACAACAGGTGTAAAAGGTGAACGAAAAATCAAAAAGGAAATGGTCTCACTGTGGTTACCAGATACTGTGAGGGTTAAAGGTAGTGTCTCACATCTGATACTGGGGAGAAGACTACCATCTAAGGCGAACATGGGCGTGGGCTTCCCTAACTGTCTGAGAGGAATGTCATGTTTCCGAGCCCATGCTTCGTCCATAAAACAACCCTCAGCCCCAGAGTCTATCAAGGCACTGCATGAAGCAGCCGAACCGGTCCAGCGTAGATGGACCGACAAGGTAGTACAGGATCTTGATGGAGAGACCTGAGTAGTAGCGCTCACCAGTAGCCCTCCGCTTACTGATGAGCTCTGGCTTTACTGGACATGAAATGACAAAATGTCCAGCAGAACCGCAATAGAGGCAAAGGCGGTTGGTGATCCTCCGTTCCTCTCCTTAGTCGAGATGCGAATACCTCCCAGCTGCATGGGCTCAGTCTCTGAGCCGGAGGGAGGAGATGGTTGCGATGCGGAGAGGGGGAACACCGTTAACGCGAGCTCTCTTCCACGAGCTCGGTGACGAAGATCTACCCGTCGTTCTATGCGGATGGCGAGTGCAATCAAAGAGTCCACGCTGGAAGGAACCTCCCGGGAGAGAATCTCATCCTTAACCTCAGCGTGGAGTCCTCCAGAAAACGAGCGAGCAACGCCGGCTCGTTCCAGTCACTAGAGGCAGCAAGAGTGCGAAACTCTATAGAGTAATCCGTTATGGATCGATCACCTTGACATAGGGAAGCCAGGGCCCTAGAAGCCTCCCTACCAAAAACTGAACGATCAAAAACCCGTATCATCTCCTCTTTAAAGTTCAGATAATTGTTAGAACACTCAGCCCTTGCCTCCCAGATAGCTGTGCCCCACTCTCGAGCCCGACCAGTAAGGAGTGAAATGACGTAAGCAATCCGAGCTCTCTCTCTTGAGTATGTGTTGGGTTGGAGAGAGAACACAATATCACACTGGGTGAGAAAGGAGCGGCACTCAGTGGGCTGCCCAGAGTAACAAGGTGGGTTATTAACCCTAGGTTCCGGAGACTCGGAAGACCAGGAAGTAACTGGTGGCACGAGACGAAGACTCTGAAACTGTCCTGAGAGGTCGGAAACCTGAGCGGCCAGGGTCTCAACGGCATGACGAGCAGCAGACAATTCCTGCTCGTGTCTGCCGAGCATTGCTCCCTGGATCTCGACGGCAGTGTTGCTAGAATCCGTAGTTGCTGGGTCCATTCTTGGTCGGATCCTTCTGTTATGCTGGTGAATGAGGACCCAAAAGCGACTTAACGAAAACAGAGTCTTTATTCCAGTATTTGACAAAAGTGATCATCCTGGATATTATCAAGGTGAAAACAAAACAGGAAAACTGAAATCCACTCGTCAGTAGAGAGGACTGACTGGAGACTCGACCATAGACTGCAGGTTGCTTCGGGAAGGCACCGGCCGTAGCAGACCTAGACACCTGCTCACACGCAGCATCTGAAGAAGGTAAAACACGACAGGGCGAGACAAGGACACAGAACAGCGAACATCATACAAGGATCCGACAAGGACAGAAGCGGAAAACAGAGGGAGAAATAGGGGCTCTAATCAGAGGGCAAAATAGGGGACAGGTGTGAAAAGAGTAAATGAGGTAGTTAGGAGAATGAGGAACAGCTGGGAGCAGGAACGGAACGATTGAGAGAGAGAGCGAGAGAGGGAGAGAGGGAGGGGAAGAGAGGGATAGAAAGAGGGAAAGAATCTAATAAGACCAGCAGAGGGAAACGAATAGAAGGGAAGCACAGAGACAAGACATGATAACCAATGACAAAACATGACAATGACAGTCATGAAGCAGGCACGACAAAAGCTATTCGCCCTCAGGAGACTGAAAAGATTTGGCATGGGTCCTCAGATCCTCAAAAAGGTTCTACAGCTGCACCATCGAGAGCATGGTTGCATCACTGCCTGTTATGGCAACTACTCGGCCTCCAACCGCAAGGCACTACAGAGGGTAATGTGAACGGCCCAGTACATCACCGGGGACAAGCTTCCTGCCATCCGGGACTATACCAGGCGGTGTCAGAGGAAGGCCATAAAAATTGTCAAAGACTCCAGCCACCCTAGTTATAGTCGGTTCTCTCTGCTACCGCATGGCAAGCAGTACAGGAGCACCTAGTCTCGGTTCAAGAGGCTTCTAAACAGGTTCTACCCCCAAGCCATAAGACTCCTGAACATCCAGCCAAATGGCTACCCAGACTATTTGCATTGCACCCCCCTCCCCTCTTCACACCACTGCCACTCTCTGTTGTCATCTATGCATAGTTACTTTAATAACTCTACCTACATGTACATACTACCTCAACTAACCGATGCCCCCGCTCATTGACTCTGTATCGCCACCCCCCTGTATATATTGTTATTTATTACTGCTGCTCTTTAATTACTTGCTACTTTTATCTCTTATTCTTATCCATATTTTTTTGAAACTGCACTTTTGGTTAGGGACTCGGAAGTATGCATTTCACTGTAAAGTCTACACCTGTTGTATTCTGTGCATGTGACAAATAACATTTGATTTTATTTCATTTGATTTGATCAAGAATGCCATGCACAAATCACACGGTGGACAAAGACACACACACACACACACACACACACACACACACACACACACACACACACACACACACACACACACACACACACACACACACACACACACACACACACACACACACACACACGTATCTACACACACACAGTTGGATACACACAGACACACACATACTCATGCATGCACTTGAGCTATGCGTTCTGTTCCCTGTGCTTCTGCACCCTGAGGTTCCAGGTCAGTCCTATTGTTCTGTTCTGTAGGGGCCACCACAGCCATAGTATATAAAAGTGATTACATTGTGGTCGGTGAGCAATTTGAAGGTTGTATGGAGGGGGCATATTTGTTTTTTTGTTTGCATAGAATCTGAAATGCATAGGTGTAGAAGAGAATGGGCATGCATACGCAAAATCAGTGGTGTACAGTGGTGTCAAATGTTCACTATTTTCAGTGAACATATGGGTCCCACTGTACTGGTGTTAAAATAACACTTTTGAAAGCCTTTAAGATTTAACTATGTTGCAGTGTTCCCCATTCAACTCTTATAGTGTTCAAATGAACTTGATTGTGATGTTTGCATAGCTCTACTGTGGAGTAATACGCAACACCTACTGTGTAAAACATAACACTTGATTTAGAGTAAACTGGGCTCACTTTGCCTAGTGCTGAAACTGTTACACTTTCTCAGTGTAAGAAATGAACACATGTAGTGTTATATTAGGTGTTGTTTTAACACTGTAAGGTGTAAAACCTCATTTGCATATTTCATAGGGTACCTTTTCTTTTTGAGTAAATTGTAGAGTTTACCACACATGACTGTATTTGTTAGTGACAGAGACATGGCTGTTGTATTATTTCCTTTTATAGACCTGTTTATTTCATCAAATGAGTTGTTGTTTTTGTCGCACTGCTTTGCTTTATTTATTTGGCCAGGTCACAGTTGTAAATGAGAACTTGTTCTCAAATTGCCTACCTGGTTAAATAAAGGTGAAATAAAAATAAAATAAAATAAAGTTCCTAGGCGAATGTTATCATTCAAATTAAACTATGCCAATACATTACATACTGTATATCACAAGGCCTTAATTATTGGCCAAGTAAGTGGCATAGTGGTGTTAGGAAACTCCTGGTTTACAGGCCACATCAGGCCTGAAAGTCACATTATGCTGGCTTGCAAAGTGATGTGTAATTCCTATTGGAATCCAGAAAGAGTTGCACCCGCAACCTGCATTCAGAATAAAATGTTTAAAAAAACACTACCTAAACCAATTAAACCCAACAACCATTTCGGTAACATGTCAAATAAATCTAACTAACTGATTGGATTAGTTTAGGAAAATATGTGTTAGCTATCATTGTATGGCATGAGATTAATCGATAAATCAATGTAAATGCATAAACACACACACACACACAGACTGTCACGCCCTGACCATAGTTTGTTTGTATGTTTATATGTTTTGTTTGGTCAGGGTGTGATCTGAGTGGGCATTCTATGTTGTATGTCTATGTTATGTTGCTTGTTGGCACAGTGTGTCATTAGCGTCACGGTTGTCACTTTGTTGTTTTGTAGTGTTCAGTTTTTCCATTAAAATGACGCCGCATCTTGGTCCGATCCTTACTCCTCTTCAGACGAAGAGGAGGAAATCTGCCGTGACAGAATCAACCACAAAAGGACCAATCGGCGGGGTGACGGGCAGCAGCAGCGGTCTAAATTTCAGGACTCCTGGACATGGGAGGAGATTTTAAACGAAGAGGGACCCTGGGCACAGGCTGGGGAATATCGCCGCCCCAAAGCAGAGCTGGAGGCAGTGAAAGCTGAGCGGCGGCGATATGAGGAGGCAGCACGGCAGCAGTACGAGAGGCAGCCCAATGTTTGGGGGGGAGGGGGCACACAGGGAGTGTGGCTAAGCCAGGTAGCAGACCTGAGCTAACTCCTCGTGCTTATTATAAGCAGCGCGTTACTGGTCAGGCACCGTGTTATGCGGTTAAGCGCACGGCGTCGCCAGTACGTGCCCATAGCCCGGTGCGCTATAGGGCAGCCCCCCGAAAGTGTCATGCGAGTGTGGGCATCCAGCCAGGGCATATGGTGCCTGCTCAGCGTGTCTGGTCGCCGGTACGCCGTTTTGGTCCAGGGTATCCTGTGCTGGCTCTGCGTGCTGTGTTTCTGGGGCGCTGGGAGGGTGCAGTGCGTCCTATGCCTGCGGTCTGGGCTAGAGTAGTTATCCAGCCTGGGGGAGTGGTGCCAAGGCTCCTACACCAAGCCTCCTGGAGGTCTCCCCTGGTGGGTCCAGTGGCAGCCCCACGCACCAGGCTGTCTCTCTGTCTCCTCCCTACAGGTGCTCCTGTCTGTCCAACGCCGCCTGAGCCGCCCGTCTGTCCAGGGCTGCCTGAGCCGCCCGTCTGTCCAGCGCCGCCAGAGCCGGCAGTCTGTCCAGAGCCGCCAGAGCCGCCAGAGCCACCAGCCAGCCAGGACCTGCCAGAGACGCCAGACAGCCAGGAGCAGCCAGAGCCACCAGCCAGTCAGGAGCCTCCAGAGCCGCCAGACAGCCAGGAGCCGCCAGAGCCGTCAGCCAGCCAGGAGCCGCCAGAGCCGTCAGCCAGCCAGGAGCTGCCAGAGCCGTCAGCCAGTCCGGAGCTGCCACTCAGTCCGGAGCTACCCCTCAGTCCTGAGCAACCCCTCAGTCCTGAGCAGCCCCTCAGTCCTGAGCTGCCCCTCAGTCCGGAGCTGCCCCTCACTCTATAGCTACCCCTTAGTCCTGAGCTGCCCCTCAGTCCTGAGCTGCCCCTCAGTCCTGAACTGCCGCTCAGTCCGGAGCTGCCCCTCCAGTAGGGCCCTTTAGTAGGGTTGCCAGTCCTAGGTTGGCGGCGAGGTTTGCCGTTCCTAGGATGCCATAGAAGCGGAGTGGGGTCCACGTCCAGCGCCAGAGCCGCCACCGCGGACAGATGCCCACCCAGACCCTCCCCTATAGGTTTAGGTTTTGCGGCCGGAGTCCGCACCTTCGGGACGGGGGTCGGGGGGGGGGGGGGGGTACTGTCACTCCCTGACCATAGTTTGTTTGTATGTTTATATGTTTTGTTTGGTCAGGGTGTGATCTGAGTGGGCATTCTATGTTGTATGTCTATGTTATGTTGCTTGTTGGCACAGTGTGTCATTAGCGTCACGGTTGTCACTTTGTTGTTTTGTAGTGTTCAGTTTTTCCATTAAAATGACGCCGCATCTTGGTCCGATCCTTACTCCTCTTCAGACGAAGAGGAGGAAATCTGCCGTGACACAGGCACACACACACACACACACACACACACACACACACACACACACACACACACACACACACACACACACACACACACACACACACACACACACACACACACACACACACACACACACACACACACATAAAACTCGACCCAAAACACTATGGCTGCATCCCAAATAGCATCCTATTCCCACTGCACTACTTTTGACCAGAGCCCATGGTGCCCATTTGGCACCATAGTGTACTATGTAGGGAATAGGGTGCCTTTTGAGAAAAAAAACACAGGTAAATAGCCTATCAAATGCATTCGGCATCTTTCCATCTTTCCATCTCATTACAACGGCCAACCTCTCTCTGAGGACACAAGACAAGACAGGGAAATAAGGCAATAAAAGGCGATAGAGCGGTTGAAGGCATATTGAATGTTAAACAGTGTGATAAAGTTATTCAAAAGAGACAAAGTGAATGCCTTTGTGGAGAGTAGAAATTGCCAAAGCAGCTGGGCTAAATCTGGATTAAAGGCTAAAGGGATAAAATCGTGCTGCAGCTTTAATAAGAGCTGATTTCCATTGATGAGCGGCGCCATAAATTAACGCTGAATGACAGAAACGCATTGAAATGGACATTAGGGCCCACAAAACCCTACAGCCATGAAATTACCAGATAACAGTCACTCAGTATGGTGGTGGGTTGGGTGAGTATTCTTGTGTGTGCATGTGTGTCTTTACGTGTTGGTGCGTGTAGACGCCCCCCACACAAAAAGAAAATAGCAGTATTTTGGGGAACTCAGTCGGGGTCTCAAATTACTATTGAATACGCCAAGTGCAATTTCAAACTTTGG
>NW_025754308.1:0-9318 GCF_021184085.1 Oncorhynchus gorbuscha | reverse complement strand
ACTAACCTGTACCCCCGCACATTGACTCGTTACCGGTACACCTTATATATAGCCTCATTACTAACCTGTACCCCCGCACATTGACTCGTTACCGGTACACCTTGTATATAGCCTCATTACTAACCTGTACCCCCGCACATTGACTCGTTACCGGTACACCTTATATATAGCCTCATTACTAACCTGTACCCCCGCACATTGACTCGTTACCGGTACACCTTGTATATAGCCTCATTACTAACCTGTACCCCTGCACATTGACTCGTTACCGGTACACCTTGTATATAGCCTCATTACTAACCTGTACCCCTGCACATTGACTCGTTACCGGTACACCTTGTATATAGCCTCATTACTAACCTGTACCCCTGCACATTGACTCGTTACCGGTACTCCTTGTATATAGCCTCATTATTTTGTTGCTCTTTTATTCTTTTACTTTCAATTTAGTTAATATGTTCTTAACCCTTATTTTTCTTCACTGCATTGTTGGTTAAGGGCTTGTAGGTATGCATTTCACGGTAAGGTTGTATTGTAAAGTGTTGATCTCATATTTCATGAGCTGAAGTAAAAGACCTCAGAAATGTTTCATATGTACAAAAAGCTTATTTCTATCAGATTTTGTGCACAAATTTGTTTACATCCCTTTTAGTGAGCATTTCTCCATTGCCAAGATAATCCATCCACCTGACAGGTGTGGCATATCAAGAAACTGATTAAACAGCATGCTCATTACACAGGTGCACCTTGTGCTGGGGAAATAAAAGGCCACTCTAAAATGTGCAGTTTTGTCACACAACACAATGCCACAGATGTCTCAAGTGTTCCGTGCCATTAGCATGCTGACTGCAGGAATGTTCACCAGAGCAGTTGCATGTATACTCACCAGACATGTCACCCATTGAGGTTGTTTGGGATGCTCTGGATCAACGCGTGTACGACAGCATATTCCAGTTCCCACCAATATCCAACAACTTCGCACAGCCATTGTGGCCTGTGGAATGTTGTCCCACTCCTCTTCAATCAACAGCCTGATAAACTCTAAGTGAAGATGTGTTACACTGCATGAGGCAAATGGTGGTCACACCAGATACTGACTGGTTTTCTGATCCTCGCACCTACCTTTTTTTTAAGGTATCTGTGAGCAATAGATGCATATCTGTATTCCTAGTCATGTGAAATCCATAGATTATGGACTGATGAATTGATTTCAATTGACTGATTTCCAATATATGAACTGTAACTCAGTAAACTCTATTAAATTGTTGCATGTTGTGTTTATATTTTTGTTCATTATACATGTGCGGTATACAGAAATGTGTCCATTGTTTTTTAGCAGACCCTGAGCACTTCCATGTACATTTTGTTCCTGACGAAACAGTCCCCTCCAGTGATTTAATGAAGAATTGCAGGCAGCTGATTCATTACGAAACGCCCATTTTACGTCATCAGTATGAGACAGAATGAGGTGAAAGGTATCCCAACCTTAGTCTACTGTTAGGGCTATTCGGTATACTTGGCGCGTCCATACCCTAACTCCTAACCCTGACCTTAACTCCTAACCGTATCCTAACCGAAGCCATAACCCTTACCTAACCTTAACCATTACCGTAACCGTTTAAAATGTCTACTTCAACGGGTGACGTCAGTGTGGGGACGTCCCATGGATCCCAGATAGCTTCGACCATATTTCAACCTGCTTGTAACCCATTTTCGGAAGCAGCAGAAGTCTGGTTGAGGTGAAAATTTGACAGGACAATGAATATCAATAGACTTATAGCTTTATCCAAATCTGTTCAATTTGGAAAGATTTTAACATCTAACGCAAGACATGCGACGAAAGAAGTCACCTTACCTCACCGGACCATTAGAACTCATGCTAGGAATCTGGCCTACGCCAAGGACCTGTTCCTTGGCAAAGTAAACAAAGTAAGCGACTAGCTAGCTAGTTTATCTATTATGCTTTTTAAATTCTAGATAAGGAATACAATGTTGATTTAGCCGTACTGTCTAAGAAATATGTGATAGCTTGCTCAGTTATTGTAAGTTAGAGACACCCATAGCCATCTTTCCATTGTTGTCAGCTGTCACCTCTCGCCAGAGGCAAGCCATTTTTTGCCTTGAAAGACAATGAGAAAATAAAGGATAAATCAACCAAATATCTGATTCGTATTGTGTGTGTCTCCTCCAGGCAGAGTGCTTCCCCTATCCAGAGATTGGAAATGAAGAGCTGGAGGAGATCAACTCGTTTGTTGCTCCGGTAGAGAAATTCTTCACTGAAGAGGGTGAGACTGAGAGAAGAGACTGCTGTCCTTATACAAGACTCAGATTCAAAGTGTGGTTCTATTCTAATAGACGTTCAGACTGTGTTCCAGTGTTGTATTCTGAGACCTGTCCTTGTATTTCAGTGGACTCCAAGCGTATCGACCATGAAGCTAAGATTCCTCCAGAGACTCTGAACGGACTGAAGGAGCTGGGACTGTTCGGTATCCAGGTGCCTGAGGAGTATGGTGAGGAGTTTAATATCAGAGGAGAACAGGTCACAGCCTGTGCAACAAACATTAGGCCTATCGCTGGTATGGTCTTCATACTGTATCAGAGACCATCTTGTGGACACACATTGAAACATGACGCCACTCAACATAACTTCCTGTCTCTTCCTAGGTGGCCTGGGTCTGTCCAACACCATGTATGCCCGACTAGGAGAGATCATCTCTCTGGATGGATCCATAGCAGTTACACTGGCTGCCCACCAAGCCATCGGACTCAAGGTAAAGAGTCCTGCACCGATAGACTCAAGGCTTTCTTTTTATCTGTGTTGTATAATGTTACTGCTGTTTGTGAACCTGTGATGTCTTGCTTGCTGTATGTTAGGGGATCCTGATAGCCGGTAGTGAGGAGCAGAAGGCTAAATATCTCCCCAAGCTGGCTTCAGGAGAACATGTAGCAGCCTTCTGTCTCACTGAGCCTGGCAGGTACGTACCGTCTGTTTCACTGGGCCTGGCAGGTTCAGTACAAACCTATTGCAGCACAGCCTTTCCCACTGAGCATGGTAGGTACAGTACGGACCTACTGCAGCACAGCCTTTCCCACTGAGCATGGTAGGTACAGTGCGAGACCTACTGCAGCACAGCCTTCTGTCCCACTGAGCATGGTAGGTACAGTACGGACCTACTGCAGCACAGCCTTCTTTCCCACTGAGCATGGTAGGTACAGTGCGAACCTACAGCAACACAGCCTTCTTTCCCACTGAGCATGGTAGATGCAGTACGAGACCTACTGCAGCACGGCCTTACTTTCCACTGAGCATGGTAGATACAGTGCGGACCTACTGCAACACAGCCTTCTTTCCCACTGAGCATGGTAGGTACAGTGCGGACCTACTGCAACACAGCCTTCTTTCCCACTGAGCATGGTAGGTACAGTACAAACCTACTGCAGCACAGCCTTCTTTCCCACTGAGCATGGTGGGTACAGTGCGGACCTACTGCAGCACAGCCTTCTTTCCCACTGAGCATGGTAGGTACAGTACGAGACCTGCTGCAACACAGCCTTCTTTCCCACTGAGCATGGTAGGTACAGTGCGAACCTACTGCAACACAGCCTTTCCCACTGAGGCATGGTAGATACAGTACGAGACCTGCTGCAACACAGCCTTCTTTCCCACTGAGCATGGTAGGTACAATGCGAACCTACTGCAGCATAGCCTTTCCCACTGAGCATGGTAGATACAGTACGAACCTACTGCAACACTCCAGTGTTTAATTGCTCAATTGTAATTATTTCACCACTATGTCCTATTCATTGCCTTACCTCCCTAATCTTCTACATTTGCACACACTGTACATAGATTTTTCTATTGTGTTATTGACTGTACATTTGTTTATGTGTAATTCTGTGTTTGTGTTGCACTGCTTTGCTTTATCTTGGCCAGGTCGCAGTTGTAAATGAGAACTTGTTCTCAACTGGCCAACCTGGTTAGATAAAGGGTTAGGGTTATATATATAAATACCTGGTTAAATAAAGGGTTATATATATATAAATACCTGGTTAAATAAAGGGTTATATATATAAATACCTGGTTAAATAAAGGGTTATATATATAAATACCTGGTTAAATAAAGGTGAAATATAAAACACAACCTGCTGAAATCATTACCATCCTGAACCAACTCTGGATGACATCATTCTGCTTTTCGACCAGTCACATCATCTGGAACTGTTTGCCGTAAAGCTGTTTTTTTGCCACTGAAAAGCATTCCAACTTTTGTTATACCAACAAATGACAGAAGTGGTTGTGTATTTTAAAGCTTGGTTTTGTCATGTTCTCTGAATCTGACTGTTTCATGTGGATCCTGTATGTTTCAGTGGGAGTGATGCTGCGTCCATTCAGACCAAAGCCACCCTATCAGAAGACAGGAAAACATACCTGCTCAATGGGTCAAAGGTGAGACACATTATCCTCCTACCTGTGTTTTGCCTGTCAGTCATGTGTTCGCTAACTGCTGTTGGTACTTTGTGTTTGTGATGATTCAGTCTGAAGGACAGTTGTGTGACTGTATTTCCATGCTGTCCAGATCTGGATCTCAAACGGGGGGTTTGCAGACCTGATGACGGTGTTTGCTCGTACGGAGGTGGTAGGAGAGGATGGAGTGAAGAAAGATAAGATCACTGCCTTCATCGTAGAGCGAGCCTTCGGAGGGATCACCAGCGGAAAACCAGAAGATAAACTAGGCATTAGGGGGTCGAACAGTAAGATCACATCTAGGCATTAGGGGGTCGAACAGTAAGATCACATCTAGGCATTAGGGGGTCGAACAGTAAGATCACATCTAGGCATTAGGGAGTCGTGCAGTAAGATCACATCTAGGCATTAGGGGGTCGAACAGTAAGATCACATCTAGGCATTAGGGGGTCGAACAGTAAGATCACATCTAGGCATTAGGGGGTCGAACAGTAAGATCACATCTAGGCATTAGGGGGTCGAACAGTAAGATCACATCTAGGCATTAGGGGGTCGAACAGTAAGATCACATCTAGGCATTAGGGGGTCGAACAGTAAGATCACATCTAGGCATTAGGGGTCGAACAGTAAGATCACATCTAGGCATTAGGGGTCGAACAGTAAGATCACATCTAGGCATTAGGGGGTCGAACAGTAAGATCACATCTAGGCATTAGGGGGTCGAGCAGTAAGATCACATCTAGGCATTAGGGGGTCGTGCAGTAAGATCACATCTAGGCATTAGGGGGGTCTAACAGTAAGATCACATCTAGGCATTAGGGGGTCTAACAGTAAGATCACATCTAGGCATTAGGGGGTCTAACAATTATTTTATTTATAATTTACCTTTATTTAACCAGGCAAGTCAGTTAAGAACAAATTCTTGTTGTTAGCCTAGTGGAGTAAATGACAGTACTTGTGTTGGTGTTATCCTAGTGGAGTAAATGACAGTACTTGTGTTGGTGTTAGCCCAGTGGAGTAAATGACAGTACTTGTGTTGGTGTTAGCCCAGTGGAGTAAATGACAGTACTTGTGTTGGTGTTAGCCTAGTGGAGTAAATGACCGTAGTTGTGTTGGTGTTAGCCCAGTGGAGTAAATGACAGTACTTGTGTTATGTTAGCCTAGTGAGTAAAATGACAGTACTTGTGTTGGTGTTAGCCTAGTGGAGTAAATGACCGTACTTGTGTTGGTGTTAGCCCAGTGGAGTAAATGACAGTACTTGTGTTGGTGTTAGCCTAGTGGGGTAAATGACAGTACTTGTGTTGGTGTTAGCCTAGTGGGGTAAATGACCGTACTTGTGTTGGTGTTAGCCTAGTCTAGAGGTAATCACGGAAAGCCAGAGGTAAAACGGGGCATCAGGGGATCCAACATATATATATATATATAACTGCAGAGACCAATAATGCCTGTTCTCCTTGTGTGAACTCATTCACTCTTCAATGATTTAAAAGTATTGTAAACCAGATAACTGTAGCTGTCAGTCAGCCAAGGGAAATCCCTGTTGTGTACCATTCACTGGGCTATAACTGATGTGTTTCTGTCCCCCAGCATGTGAAGTGTCATTCGACAACTGTCCAGTCCCTGTGGAGAATGTAATAGGAGAAGTAGGAGGAGGCTTCAAGGTGATGTCACTTCCCTTTCCCCTCTGTTATATCCTATTGATGTGCAGTTATTTTTCAAGGTCTTTTTTTCACAAGCTGGAGAGTCTTTTTTAAAACTTTTATTTAACCTTTGATTTAACAAGGCAAGTCGGTTAAGAACAAATTCATATTTACAATGACGGCCTACCCGGCCAAACTCTAACCCGGACGACGCAGGGCCAATTGTGTGCCACCCTATGGGATTCCAATCACAGCCGGTTGAGATACAGCCTGGAATCGAACCAGGGTCTGTAGTGACGCCTCTTGCACTGGAGATGCAGTGCGTTAGACTGCGCCACTCGGAGCCCCTGATAAGTTTTTCTGAGTGATTTGTTAATTTTAGTCGATTCGTTTGATCTACTAGTGCTGACCGTAATGAGTCCTACAGCGGGGTTAATAGATGCTCAGCGGCTCAGAGACGTGCTCCGACCACCACGACTGTCTGTCCTGCGCTCCGACTGTCTGTCCTGCGCTCCGACCACCGACTGTCTCCACTGTCTGTCCTGCGCTCCGACTGTTGTCCCGCTCCGACTGTCTGTCCTCCTGACCACGCGTCTGTCCTGCGCTCCGACTGTCTGTCCTGCGCTCCGACTGTCTGTCCTGCGCTCCGCTCCGACTGTCCTGCGCTCCGACTGTCCCTGCGCCCGACTGTCTGTCCTTGCGTCTGACCACGACTGTCTGTCCTGCGCTCTGACTGTCTGTCCTGCGCTCTGACTGTCTGTCCTGCGCTCTGTCTGTCCTGCGCTCTGACTGTCTGTCCTGCGCTCCGACCACTGACTCTCTGGCCTGTGCTCCGACTCTGGCCTGTGCTCCGACCACCGGACTGTCTGTCCTGCGCTCCGACCACCGACTGTCTGTCTGTCCTGCGCTCCGACCACCTTTGACTGTCTGTCTGTCCTGCGTCCGACCACCGACTGTCTGTCTGTCCTGCGCTCCGACTGTCTGCCCTGCTCTCCGACTGTCTGTCCTGCGCTCTGACTGTCTGTCCTGCGCTCTGACTCTGCCCGTCCTGCGCTCCGATCAGTCTGTCCTGCGTCCGACCATCGACTGTCTGTCCTGCGCTCTGACTGTCTGTCCTGCGCTCTGACTGTCTGTCCTGCGCTCCGACCACCGACTCTCTGTCCTGCGCTCCGACCACCGACTGTCTGTCTGTCCTGCGCTCCGACCACCGACTGTCTGTCTGTCCTGCGCTCCGACTGTCTGTCCTGCGCTCCGACTGTCTGTCCTGCGCTCCGACTGTCTGTCCTGCGCTCCGACTGTCTGTCCTGCGCTCCGACTGTCTGTCCTACGCTCCGACTGTCTGTCCTGCGCTCCGACCACCGACTGTCTGTTCTGCGCTCCGACCACGGCTGTCTGTCCTGCGCTCCGACCACGGCTGTCTGTCCTGCGCTCCGACCACGGCTGTCTGTCCTGCGCTCCGACTGTCTGTCCTGTGCTCCGACCACCGACTGTCCTGCGCTCCGACCACCGACTGTCCTGCGCTCTGACTGTCTGTCCTGCGCTCTGACTGTCTGTCCTGCGCTCTGACTGTCTGTCCTGCGCTCTGACTGTCTGTCCTGCGCTCTGACTGTCTGTCCTGCGCTCCGACCACCGACTCTCTGGCCTGTGCTCCGACCACCGACTCTCTGGCCTGCGCTCCGACCACCGACTGTCTGTCCTGCGCTCCGACCACCGACTGTCTGTCTGTCCTGCGCTCCGACCACCGACTGTCTGTCTGTCCTGCGCTCCGACCACCGACTGTCTGTCTGTCCTGCGCTCCGACCACCGACTGTCTGTCTGTCCTGCGCTCCGACCACCGACTGTCTGTCTGTCCTGCGCTCCGACCACCGACTGTCTGTCTGTCCTGCGCTCCGACCACCGACTGTCTGTCTGTCCTGCGCTCCGACCACCGACTGTCTGTCTGTCCTGCGCTCCGACCACTGACTGTCTGTCTGTCCTGCGCTCCGACCACCGACTGTCTGTCTGTCCTGTGCTCCGACTGTCTGTCCTGTGCTCCGACTGTCTGTCCTGTGCTCCGACTGTCTGTCCTGCGCTCCGACCACTGACTGTCTGTCCTGCGCTCCGACCACCGACTGTCTGTCTGTCCTGCGCTCCGACCACCGACTGTCTGTCCTGTGCTCCGACCACCGACTGTCTGTCTGTCCTGCGCTCCGACCACCGACTGTCTGTCTGTCCTGTGCTCCGACTGTCTGTCCTGTGCTCCGACTGTCTGTCCTGTGCTCCGACTGTCTGTCCTGCGCTCCGACCACTGACTGTCTGTCCTGCGCTCCGACCACCGACTGTCTGTCTGTCCTGCGCTCCGACCACCGACTGTCTGTCCTGTGCTCCGACCACCGACTGTCTGTCTGTCCTGCGCTCCGACCACCGACTGTCTGTCTGTCCTGTGCTCCGACTGTCTGTCCTGTGCTCCGACTGTCTGTCCTGTGCTCCGACTGTCTGTCCTGCGCTCCGACCACTGACTGTCTGTCCTGCGCTCCGACCACCGACTGTCTGTCTGTCCTGCGCTCCGACCACCGACTGTCTGTCCTGTGCTCCGACCACCGACTGTCTGTCTGTCCTGTGCTCCGACTGTCTGTCCTGTGCTCCGACCACTGACTGTCTGTCCTGCACTCCGACCATCGACTTTCTGGCCTGTGCTCCGACCACAGTCTGTCTGTCCTGCGCTCCGACCACCGACTGTGTGTCCTGCGCTCCGACTGTGTGTCCTGCGCTCCGACTGTGTGTCCTGCGCTCAGACTGTCTGTCCTGCGCTCCGACTGTCTGTCCTGCACTCCGACTGTCTGTCCTGCGCTCTGACCACCGACTGTCTGTCTGTCCTGCGATCCGACCACCGACTGTCTGTCTGTCCTGCGCTCCGACTGTCTGTCCTGCGCTCCGACTGTCTGTCCTGCGCTCTGACCACCGACTGTCTGTCCTGCGCTCCGACCACCGACTGTGTGTCCTGCGCTCCGACTGTGTGTCCTGCGCTCCGACTGTGTGTCCTGCGCTCCGACTGTGTGTCCTGCGCTCCGACTGTGTGTCCTGCGCTCCGACCACCGACTGTCTGTCTGTCCTGCGCTCCGACCACCGACTGTCTGTCTGTCCTGCGCTCCGACCACCGACTGTCTGTCTGTCCTGCCCTCCGACCACCGACTGTCTGTCCTGTGCTCCGACTGTGTCCTGCGCTCCGACCAT
>NW_025754307.1:0-9320 GCF_021184085.1 Oncorhynchus gorbuscha | reverse complement strand
TGTCATGTTTGTCATTTATTATCTTGTCTTGTCCCTGTGCTTCCCATGCTATTCTTTCCCCTCTGCTGGTCTTATTTGGTTCTTTCCCTCCTTCTAGCCCCCTCTCTCTCCCTCCCTTCACTCTCTCGCTCTCTCTTCTCTCTATCGTTCCGTTCCTGCTCCCAGCTGTTCCTATTCCCCCTAATCATCATTTAGTCTTCCACACACCTGTTCCCGATCCTTTCCCCTGATTAGAGTCCCTATTTATTCCCTTTGTGTTCCGTTCCTGTCCTTGGCCGGTTCCTGTATTGTATTCACCATGCTGTGATTGCGTTTCGCCCCTGTCCTGTCGTGTTTTGCCGTGATGTGTATCACCCCACATCCTGTCGTGTTTTTGTGCCTTCATCAGATGCTGCGTGAGCAGGTGTCTCAGTCGACTACGGCCTGCGCCTGGGCGACCTGCAGTCTGTGGCCGCTTCTCCAGTTGTTTCCCTCCACAAGTCTAGAGGATTTCTGTTATTCCGTTTGGACTTTAATAAACTCTGTTTCTGTTAAGTCGCTTTTGGGTCCTCTTTCACCTGCATGACAGAAGGAACCGACCAAGGAATGGACCCAGCGACTTCAGACGCTGTTTACACTGCCGTCAAGATCCAAGGAGCCATGCCGGCAGACACGAGCAGGAATTGCTGCTCGCCATGCCGTGGAGAACCTGGCCGCTCAGGTTTCCGACCTCTCTGGACAGTTCCAGAGTCGTCTCGTGCCACCTGTTACTTCCTGGCCTGCCGAGCCTCCAGAACCTAGGGTTAATAACCCACCTTGCTACTCCGGGCAGCCCACTGAGTGCCGCTCCTTTCTCACGCAGTGAGATTGTGTTCTCTCTCCAACCCAACATACTCTAGAGAGCTCGGGCTGCTTACGTCATTTCACTCCTTACTGGCCGGGCTCGAGAATGGGGCACAGCTATCTGGGAGGCAAGGGCTGATTGCTCTAACAAGTTCCAGAACTTTAAAGAGGAGATGATTCGGGTTTTTGACCGTTCAGTTTTTGGTAGGGAGGCTTCTAGGCCCTGGCTTCCCTTATGCCAAGGTGAACGGTCCATAACGGATTATTCTATTGAGTTTCGCACTCTTGCTGCCTCTAGTGAGTGGAACGAGCCGGCGCTGCTCGCTCGTTTTCTGGAGGGACTCCACGAGTGGTTAAGGATGAGATTCTCTCCCGGAGGTTCCTTCAGATGTGGACTCTTGATTGCTCTCGCCATCCGCATAGAACGACGGGTAGATCTTCGTCACCGGGCTCGTGGAAGAGCTCGCATCAACGGTGTTTCCTGCTCCGCATCGCAACCATCTCCTCCTCTGGCTTTGAGACTGAGCCCATGCAGCTGGGAGGGATTCGCATCTCGACTAAGGAGGGGCGGAGGATCACCAAACCGCCTGTGCCTCTATTGCGGAGTTGCTGGACATTTTTGTTAATTCATGTCCAGTAAGAGGCCAGAGCCCATCAGTAAGCGGAGGGCTACTGGTGAGCGCTACTACTCAGTCCTCTTCATCTAGATCTTGTACTACTATGTCGGTCCATCTACGCTGGACCGGTTCGGGTGCTACATGCAGTGCCTTGATTGACTCTGGGGCTGAGGGTTGTTTCATGGACGAAGCATGGGTTCGGAAACATAACATTCCTTTCAGACCGTTAGACAAGCCTACGCCCATGTTTGCCTTAGATGGTAGTCATCTTCCCAGTATCAAATTTGAGACACTACCTTTAACTCTCACAGTATCTGGTAACCACAGTGAGACTATTTCTTTTTTGATTTTCCGTTCACCGTTTACACCTGTTGTTTTGGGTCATCCCTGGCTAGTATGTCATAATCCTTCTATTAATTGGTCTAGTAATTCTATCCTATCCTGGAACGTTTCTTGTCATGTGAAGTGTTTAATGTCTGCCATCCCTCCCGTTTCTTCTCTCCCTACTTCTCAGGAGGAACCTGGCGATTTGACAGGAGTGCCGGAGGAATATCATGATCTGCGCACGGTCTTCAGTCGGTCCCGAGCCAACTCCCTTCCTCCTCACCGGTCGTATGATTGTAGTATTGATCTCCTTCCAGGGACCACGCCTCCTCGAGGTAGACTATACTCTGTCGGCTCCCGAACGTAAGGCTCTCGAGGATTATTTGTCTGTGTCTCTTGACGCGGTACCATAGTGCCTTCTTCTTCTCCGGCCGGGGCGGGGTTCTTTTTTGTTAAGAAGAAGGACGGTACTCTGCGCCCCTGCGTGGATTATCGAGGCTGAATGACATAACGGTTAAGAATCGTTATCCGCTTCCCCTTATGTCATCAGCCTTCGAGATTCTGCAGGGAGCCAGGTGCTTTACTAAGTTGGACCCGTAACGCTTACCATCTCGTGCGCATCAGAGAGAGGGGGACGAGTGGAAAACGGCGTTTAACACTCCGTTAGGGCATTTTGAGTACCGGGTTCTGCTGTTCGGTCTCGCCAATGCGCCAGCTGTTTTTCAGGCATTAGTTAATGATGTTCTGAGAGACATGCTGAACATTTTTTGTTTTTGTCTATCTTGACGATATCCTGATTTTTTCTCCGTCACTCGAGATTCATGTTCAGCACGTTATTTTGACGTGTTCTACAGCGCCTTTTAGAGAATTGTCTCTACGTAAAGAGGCTGAGAAGTGCTCTTTTTCATGTCTCCTCCGTTACTTTTCTCGGTTCCGTTATTTCCGCTGAAGGCATTCAGATGGATTCCGCTAAGGTCAAGCTGTCAGTGATTGGCCCGTTCAAGGTCACGGTCGAGTTGCAGCGCTTTTTAGGTTTCGCTAATTTCTATCGGCGTTTCATTCGTAATTTCGGTCAAGTTGCTGCCCCTCTCACAGCTCTTACTTCTGTCAAGACGTGTTTTAAGTGGTCCGGTTCCGCCAGGGAGCTTTTTGATCTTCTAAAGAACGTTTTACGTCCGCTCCTATCCTCGTTACTCCTGACGTCACTAGACACCATTGTCAGGTTGACGCTTCAGAGGTAGGCGTGGGAGCCATTCTATCCCAGCGCTTCCAGTCTGACGATAAGGTTCCATCCGTGCGCTTATTTTTCTCATCGCCTGTCGCCATCTGAGCGCAACTATGATGTGGGTAACCGTGAACTGCTCGCCATCCGCAGCCCTAGGCGAATGGCGACAGTGGCTGGAGGGGGCGACTGTTCCTTTGTCGTTTGGACAGACCATAAGAACCTTGAGTACATCCCGTTCTGCCAAACACTTAATGCCCGTCAAGCTCGTTGGGCGTTGTTTTTCGCTCGTTTCGAGTTTGTGATTTCTTACCGTCCGGGTAGCAAGAACACCAAGCCTGATGCCTATCCCGTCTGTTTAGTTCTTCTGTGGCTTCTACTGATCCCGAGGGGATTCTTCCTTATGGGCGTGTTGTCGGGTTGACAGTCTGGGGAATTGAAAGACAGGTTAAGCAAGCACTCACGCACACTGCGTCGCTCGCCGCGCTTGTCCTAGTAACCTCCTTTTCGTTCCTGTTTCCACTTTCGTCTGGCTGTTCTTCAGTGGGCTCACTCTGCCAAGTTAGCTGGTCATCCCGGTGTTCGAGGCACTCTTGCGTCTATTCGCCAGCGCTTTGGTGGCCGACTCAGGAGCGTGACACGCGCCGTTTCGTGGCTGCGTGTTCAGACTGCGCGCAGAAGAAGTCTGGTAATTTTTTTTCTGCTTCTGCTCCTGGTCTTGCTGGGTCTCAGTCTGTTCCTGCCATCGCATCTCTCCTGTTCTTGTCCCTGCCCTTGCTGTGTCTCAGTCTGTCCCTAGTTCTCATTTTTTTTAGAGTAGTACCCTAGTTTCCTTTTTATCGTTTTTCTACGGTCCTGAGGAGAGGAGTTGGGTTCTTTTCTCGGGACGTGCTGGACCGTTTGATCTATGATTTCCTCCGTTGCCGCCAGTGTTCCTCCTCGAGAGCGCCAGGAGGCGCCGGTGAGTGGGGGTACTGTCATGTTTGTCATTTATTATCTTGTCTTGTCCCTGTGCTTCCCATGCTATTCGTTTCCCTCTGCTGGTCTTATTTGGTTCTTTCCCTCCTTCTAGCCCTCTCTCTCCCCCTCCTCTTCACTCTCTCGCCCTCTCTTCTCTCTATCGTTCCGTTCCTGCTCCCCAGCTGTTCCTATTCCCCTAATCATCATTTAGTCTTCCCACACCTGTTCCCGATCCTTTCCCTGATTAGAGTCCCTATTTATTCCTTTGTGTTCCGTTCCTGTCCCGTCGGTTCCTTGTATTGTATTCACCATGCTGTGATTGCGTTTCGCCCTGTCCTGTCGTGTTTTTGCCGTGATTGTGTATCACCCTGTCCTGTCGTGTTTTGTGCCTTCATCAGATGCTGCGTGTGAGCAGGTGTCTCAGTCGACTACGGCCTGCGCCTACCCGAAGCGACCTGCAGTCTGTGGCCGCTTCTCCAGTTGTTTCCCCTCTACAAGTCTAGAGGATTTCTGTTATTCCGTTTTGGACTTTAATAAACTCTGTTTCTGTTAAGTCGCTTTTGGGTCCTCTTTCACCTGCATGACAGCTCTCATGAATTCTGTCACTCAGCCACAGTGATGACAGTGCAATTAATGATTATTCGACCCGACACAGGCTTAAAACAACTTCCTGTCATGGAAATCATAATACAATCTCTGTCTTTCCGTTGGCGGAAATATCTGGATTGACCTGTGTTAATTAAAGATAAAATCCTTGGTGAGGGCGATAGACGTGTCTGTCAGAGAGTGTGCTGCTGTCTCTGTCTGTATCTGTGCAGTGATGTGGATGACATATTAGAGAGGGAGCAGAGTGACCAGACAGCAGTAGCCCAGCAGCTGCAGAACAGTATAGTAGCCTCAAAAATTCTAGTACTTGGTGATTTGCCACCAAGTACTAGCTGCACTGGATCCAAGGCTCACTATATACTACATTTTTAACGAAGGACCATGTTTTGAAAACCTTTTAATTACACTACAGCAATGAGAGCAGACCATTCAATTACATGGATGGAGAGAAAATGTGGAACATAAAATGGGATCACATTTAATTGTAGAGCTCCTAGTTAGTCCCCAGAACACCGACAGGTCCACTCAGCAGCCATCAGTCCACTGAGTGGGAATGGGATGATGACATGAAAGTGACCTCATTACTCCACTACAGACCAAATCAATAAATCATAACAGCCCATGGTCCCGTCTGATGTCATCACAGACGCACAGCTTGATATTCATCATACAGATGATGATTATAACACTGAGGAAGAAGGTGACGAATGGTTTGTATGCTGCTTTGTAGGCGGCCAAGCTCTCCCAGTGTAAACACAGAGCGATCTGCAACTCTTTTTCTTTTCTCCCTCTCCTCTCTCCTTCTGACTCTGAATCACTCCGCCTTTGGGGCTTACCACAGGAGTCTCTTCAAACAAGGCTTTGTACTGGAGTGGAGAATCAAGATGAATGCACTTCCACAGCTCTGTGCTGCTCTAGGGGAAAGAAGCCTGATAATTAACACCAGGGGGGGCTTGGAGGAAATTGAAGGGGGGAAATCACACCACATAATAAAAATATGGGGAAAGGTACATATGACATTTATTTGGCGTGTGATGTATGACGCTGCTGAGGTGACAGTCACTGAATCTGTGACTGTGACGCTCAGAGGGTATGACGGAAAGGTTTTCTCCGAGTATTATTTATCATTGTCACGTCTGTAATAATTCATCATGGTGTGCTTGCCACCAGCAATGTTACAATGCATATACCACATGCATTTAGACAAATTAGACAAATGAAGTGTTCACTAAATGAAGTAGATAAGACCTAGGTATCTTTATAAGGACTCTGTGTATTTCATAATGCCTTTTATGGGAAACCTGTCCTTACCTTGTCAGGTTTAAGTTCTCTCCAAAGCTGCATATTGACTTCTGGAAACGTCTGTGTTGATGTCAGCATCCCCCACATGGAGTTGTTCTCTGATAATGACTCAGATTGTTGTCATTTACATCAATGTCTGAAAACAGCGTGCCCGTGGCTCCCTGTACAGGGTTCTCCAAATATATAAATAAGTGGTGGAAGGTTACCAAGGAAGAGAATGAAATATGGCACTTCCATTTCAATGCAATGAGGGCTGAAATGGAAGCTTGTGGATTTACAGTGGTTCATTAGAATGAACCCGGCACTCTGCTGCTTTCAAGGAACAGTCTCCTATAGCCTGAGTAAATTAGTGTGCACCCCTGCACTGGCTGTAAATGAAACTGTCCGTCAGCATGCAGCGTCTCAACCTGCTAAGAAGAAGTGGGATGGGATGGTTCTGTCCTCCTGATGTCTGTCTACTGGAGCTCTTGGATAGAGCGAAGTTTGTATCGTCTGTGTTAAATTCCAGTCTATTCAGTCAGGAGTCTGACGTGAAGATATGAGGTTTTTTTAGTGTATGTGTGTGTCGCATATACAGTTGAAGTCGGAAGTTTACATACACTTAGGTTGGAGTCATTAAAACTCATTTCTTGTTAACAAACTATAGTTTTAGCAAGTCGGTTAGGACATCTACTTTGTGCATGACACAAGTCATTTTTCCAACAATTGTTTACAGACAGATTACTTCACTTAAAATTCATTGTATCACAATTCCAGTGGGTCAGAAATTTACATACACTAAATTTACTGTGACGTTAAACAGCTTGGAAAATTCCAGAAAATGATGTCATGGCTTCAGAAGCTTCTGATAGGCTAATTGACGTCATTTGAGTCAATTGGAGGTGTACATGTGGATGTATTTCAAGGCCTACCTTCAAACTCAGTGCCTCTTGGCTTGACATCATGGGAAAATCAAAAGAAATCAGCCAAAGTCTGGTTCATCCTTGGGAGCAATTTCCAAACACCTGAAGGTACCACTTTCATCTGTACAAACAATAGTACGCAAGTATAAACACCATGGGACCACGCAACTGTCATTCAGCTCAGGGAGGAGACGCGCTCTGTCTCCTAGAGATGAACGTACTTTGGTGTGAAAAGTGCAAATCAATCCCAGAACAACAGCAAAGGACCTTGTGAAGATGCTGGAGGAAACAGGTACAAAAGTATCTATATTCACAGTAAAACAAGTCTTATATCGACATAGCCTGAAAGGCCGCTCAGCAAGAAAGAAGCCACTGCTCCAAAACCACCATAAAAGTGCCAGACTATGGTTTGCAACTGCACATGGGGACAAAGATCGTACTTTTTGGAGAAATGCCCTCTGGTCCGATGAAACAAAAATAGAACTGTTTGGCCATAATGACCATTGTTATGTTTGGAGGAAAAAGGGGAAGGCTTGCAAGCCGAAGAACACACCATCCCAACCGTGAAGCACAGGGGTGGCAGCATCATGTTGTGGGGGTGCATTGCTGTAGGAGAGACTAGTGCGCTTCACAAAATAGATGGCATCGTGAGGGAGGACAGTTGTGTGGATATATTGAAGCGACATCTCAAGACATCAGTCAGGAAGTTAAAGCTTGGCCGCAAATGGGTCTTCCAAACAAAGACCCCAAGAACACTACCAAAGTTGTGGCTAAATGGCTTAAGGACAACAAAGTCAATGTATTGGAGTGGCAATCACAAAGGCCTGACCTCAATCCTATAGAAAGTTTGTGGGCAGAACTGAAAAAGCATGTGCGAGCAAGGAGGCATAGAAACCCGACTCAGTTACATCAGCTCTGTCAGGAGGAATGGGCCAAAATTAACCCAACTTATTGTGGGAAGCTTGTGGAAGGCTACCCAAAATGTTTGACCCATGTTAAACAATTTAAAGACAATGCTACCAAATACTAAATGAGTGCATGTAAACGTCTGACCCAGTGGGAATGTGATGAAAGAAATAAAAGCTGAAAGATATAATTCTCTCTACTATTATTCTGACATTTCACATTCTTAAAATAAAGTAGTGATCCTAACTGACCTAAGATGGGGAATTGTTACTAGGATAAAATATCAAGAATTGTGAAAAACTTAGTTTAAATGTATCTGGCTAAGGTATATGTAAACTTCTGACTTCAACTGTACAGCCAAACAATCTCTATAGCCTTTGGTAAAAGGTCTGGGGTGGTCTTTCATTTCTGAAATTCATTTCAGGACGCTGCTGTCCTGGACTTAATTGGAATGACCCCCTGTTTGAACACACACATCATGCATTTCCAAATTGGGAATATCCAAAAGTAGATTTGAATCCGATGAGAGCATGCAGGTGTGAAAATATTGTGTTGTGTTCATTTGTTTGATGGATTAGGAGGCAAACTGCACTGCCATCTGAGAGGAGGCAAGGAAAGTGGGAACTGGAGTTAGTTTTCAAATGGAGGGCTGCTGTTTGATCCATATGGATATTCAGAGCCACCGAGTTTACAGAGACCTCTAGGAAACTGGCAGGACTCCGTCTGACTTCTTTTGACTTATATAATTCATCAAGTTGTCTCTGTTGTTTTATTTACAGTTTCTCCGCTTTCTAGAGATACAGTTGAAGCCGGGAAGTTCCATACACTTTAGGTTGGAGTCATTAAACTCGTCTTTCAACCACTCCACACATGTATTGTTAACAAACTATAGTTTTGGCAAGTCGGTTAGACATCTACTTTGTGCATGACACAAGTCATTTTTCTAACAATTCTTTACAGACAGATTATTTCACTTATAAATCACTGCATCACAATTCCAGTGGATCAGAAGTTTACATACACTAAGTTGACTGTGCTTTAAACAGCTTGAAAATTCCAGAAAATTATGTCATGGTTTTCGGGCTTCTGATAGGCTAATTGACGTCGTTTGAGTCAATTGAGGTGTACCAGTGGATGTATTTCAAGGCCTATCTTCAAACACAGTGCCTCTTGCTTGACACAATGGGAAAATCAAAAGAAATCAGCCAAGACCTCAGGGGAAAAAAATGGCAGGGCCTCCACAAGTCTGGTTCATCCCCTCTGGGAGCAATTTCCAAACGCCTGAAGGTACGACGTTCATCTGTACAGACAATAGTATGCAAGTGTAAACACTATGGGGGACCACGCAGCCACATAACAAATAGAAGGAGACTCCATTCTGTCTCCTAGAGATGAACGATTTTGTGCAAAAAGTGCAAATCAATCCCAGAACAACAGCAAAGGACCTTGAAGATGCTGGAGGAAACAGGTACAAAAGTATCTATATCCATAGTCAAACGAGTCCTATATCGACATAACCTGAAATGCCGCTCAGCAAGGAAGAAGCCACTGCTCCAAACCACTATAAAAAGCCAGATCACGGTTTGCAACTGCACATGGGGACAAATTGTACTTTTTGTTATGTTTGGAGGAAAAGGGGAAGGCTTGCAAGCCGAAGCA
>NW_025754306.1:0-9325 GCF_021184085.1 Oncorhynchus gorbuscha | reverse complement strand
TGGCGGATCCTGGCCGACTGGCGGTTCCTGGCCGACTGGCGGGTCCTGGCCGACTGGCAGATCCTGGCCGACTGGCGGATCCGGGCTGACTGGCAGTTCTGGCGGATCCTGGCTGACTGGTAGTTCTGGCAGATCCTGGCTGACTGGCGGACCCTGGCAGACTGGCGGACCCTGGCTGACTGGCGGATCCTGGCACACTGGCGGATCCTGGCACACTGGCGGATCCTGGCAGACTGGCGGATCCTGGCCGACTGGCAGATCTGGCAGATCCTGGCTGACTGGCAGATCTGGCGGATCCTGGCTGACTGGCAGATCCTGGCTGACTGGCAGATCCTGGCCGACTGGCAGATCCTGGCCGACTGGCAGATCCTGGCCGACTGGCAGTTCGGGCAGATCCTGGCTGACTGGCACTTCTGGCGGATCCTGGCTGACTGGCAGATCCTGGCCGACTGGCGGATCCTGGCTGACTAGCAGATCCTGGCTGACTGGCATATCCTGGCTGACTGGCAGTTTTGGCGGATCCTGGCAGACTGGCGGATCCTGGCTGACTGGCGGATCCTGGCAGACTGGCACTTCTGGCGGATCCTGGCTGAATGGCGGATCCTGGCAGACTGGCACTTCTGGCGGATCCTGGCCGACTGGTGGATCCTGGCTGACTAGCAGATCCTGGCTGACTGGCGGATCCTGGCAGACTGGCGGATCCTGGCAGACTGGCGGATCCTGGCTGACTGGCGGATCCTGGCTGAATGGCGGATCTAACTTATCCTGGCTGACTGGCGGATCCTGGCAGACTGGCGGTGGACAGAACGTGACAATCGGGTTCTTGGTCACCTCCCTGACCAAGGCCCCTCTCCCCCGATTGCTCAGTTTGGCCAGACGGCCAGCCCTAGGAAAGAGTCTTGGTGGTTCCAAACTTCTTCCATTTGTGAATGATGGAGGCCACTGTGTTCTTGGGGACCTTCAATGCTGCAGAATTATTTTGGTACCCTTCCCCAGATCTGTGCTTTTACACAATCCTGTCTCAGAGCTCTACAGACAATTCCTTCAACCTCATGTATTGGTTTTTGCTCTGACATGCACTGTCAACTGTGGGACCATATATAGACAGGTGTGTACCTTTCCAAAATCATGTCCAATCAATTGAATTTTACCACAGTTGAAATCCAATCAAGTTGTAGAAACATCCCAAGGATGATCAATGGAAACAGGAAGCTCAATGAGCTGAATTTCGAGTCTCACAGCAACGGGTCTGAATACTTAGGTCAATAAAGTGTTTCTGTTTTTTATTTGTAAGAACTTTGCTCAAATTTCACGTTATTAATATTGTGTGTAAATTGATGAGGATTTAAAAATATTTAATACATTTTAGAACCAGGTTGTATACTTTATGAATACTTTCAGTATTAGTATAATACATTCAGTATTAGTATAATACATTTAGTATTAGTATAATACATTCAGTATTAGTATAATACATTCAGTATTAGTATAATACATTCAGTATTAGTATAATACATTTAGTATTAGTATAATACATTCAGTATTAGTATAATACATTCAGTATTAGTATAATACATTCAGTATTAGTATAATACATTTAGTATTAGTATAATACATTTAGTATTAGTATAATACATTCAGTATTAGTATAATACATTCAGTATTAGTATAATACATTCAGTATTAGTATAATACATTTAGTATTAGTATAATACATTTAGTATTAGTATAATACATTCAGTATTAGTATAATACATTCAGTATTAGTATAATACATTCAGTATTAGTATATTATATTATTAGTATGTTACGGGTATGTGAGACCAGGGAGACCTGTCTAGAGTTGTTTATGAGTGAAATGTAATCATGTACTGTTTCATTTAAGAACCAAACAAACTATTTTGTCTGTCGTTGTTTGTTGCCACCACTGTTCCTGCCTTATCTTTGCTGCAATCAGTCTCTATTTCAATGTGTTGACAGTTGAGAAATTGTCTGAGTCTGAATTCAAAAGTGTGAAAGCTTCAACGCTCTAATATTTTAGAACACTTCTGGGTGTGTATTCATACGCTTTTGGACTATGAAAGATGCTTATCTTCAAGAAGAGAATGAGATAAGATAGGGTCTTCAATACTTTATTGTTTTTTGTCCTGTTAACACTAACCCTAAGAAGAGAATGAGATAAGATAGGGTCTTCAATACTTTATTGTTTTTTTGTCCTGTTAACACTAACCCCAAGAAAAGAATGAGATAAGATAGGGTCTTCAATACTTTATTGTTTTCGTCCTGTTAACACTAACCCCAAGAAGAGAATGAGATAAGAAAGGGTCTTCAATATTTTTATTGTTTTTTTGTCCTGTTAACACTAACCCCAAGAAGAGAATGAGATAAGATAGGGTCTTCAATACTTTATTGTTTTTTGTCCTGTTAACACTAATCCCAAGAAGAGAATGAGATAAGATAGGGTCTTCAATACTTTATTGTTTTTTGTCCTGTTAACACTAACCCCAAGAAGAGAATGAGATAAGATAGGGTCTTCAATACTTTATTGTTTTTGTCCTGTTAACACTACCTCTAAGAAGAGAATGAGATAAAGATAGGGTCTTCAATACTTTACTGGTACTTTAGTTTTTATAATGTTATATGTTATTGTTCTGCATTTGTGGTTGTATCTACTACTTACAACGAATCTCTCTCTCCAGGTACTTGATCCTTTGAGGAACGAGTATTTCTTCGACAGGAACCGGCCCAGTTTCGACGCCATCCTCTACTACTACCAGTCAGGCGGAGACTGCGTCGGCCGGTTAATGTCACTCCTAGACATCTTCTCTGAGGAGATCCGCTTCTATGAGCTGGGAGAGGAGCCATGGAGATCTTCAGGAGACGAGGGCTTCATTAAGGAAGAAGAGCGTCCTCCCGAGAATGAGTTTCAGAGACAGGTACATTCAATTGTTATTTATTGGTGGCACATTGTCTAGTTAATATAAACTTAATATAAATATATTACTAGCAAATGTCTCCAGCCGAATGTTTGCTATCTGCTGTCAATTTGATAAGTGTGCGCGTGTTTGTGTGCGTGTGTGACCTTGGAACAGGTGTGGCTGCTGTTCGAGTATCCTGAGAGTTCCGGCGCGGCCCGATTATCGCCATCATCAGCGTCATGGTGATCCTGATCTCTATCGTGTCCTTCTGCCTCCGAGACACTCCCAGTGTTCCGGAACGACCACGAAGATAACAATGAGTTCCAGCCCTTCAACAACTCCACCTCTTCCACCGTCTTCCTACTTCACTGATCCCTTCTTCATCCTGGAGACGCTCTGCATCATCTGGTTCTCCTTTGAGTTCCTCGTCCGCTTCTTCGCGTGTCCTAGTAAAGCCGGGTTCTTCGGTAACATTATGAATATCATCGATATTGTGGCGATTATTCCATATTTCATCACGTTGGGCACAGAGCTGGCAGAGAAACCGGAGGACGGGCAGTCTGGGCAGCAGGCCATGTCCCTCGCCATCCTCAGGGTCATCCGTCTAGTCAGGGTATTCAGGATCTTCAAGCTGTCCAGACACTCCAAGGGGCTCCAGATCCTGGGCCAGACCCTGAAGGCCAGCATGCGAGAGCTTGGCCTTCTCATCTTCTTCCTCTTCATTGGAGTCATCCTCTTCTCTAGTGCTGTTTACTTCGCTGAGGCCGACGAGGCCGACTCCCAGTTCAGTAGCATTCCAGAAGCCTTCTGGTGGGCCGTGGTTTCCATGACCACCGTGGGCTACGGCGACATGGTGCCCACCACCATCGGCGGGAAAATCGTTGGATCGCTCTGCGCCATCGCCGGCGTGCTGACCATTGCGTTACAAGTTCCGGTCATCGTGTCCAACTTCAACTACTTCTACCACCGGAGACTGAGGGTGAGGAGCAGGCAGTACCTGAACACACCCAGCGTGCCCAAGGCCGACTCAGCCGAGGACCTGAAGAAGAGCGGCCGCAGCGGGAGTGGATCCACCCTCAGTAAGTCAGACTACATGAGATACAGAAGCTGCACTGAACCACAGCACTGAGGACTTCAGAGCAGAGACTCAGACAGGCAACTGCACCCTGTTGGCTAATGCCAACACCTTGGCTAATGCTAACACGCCAGGGTAATGCTAACACCTTGGCTAAAGCTAACACGCGCAGGTAATGCTAACACCTTGGCTAATGCTAACACGCCAGGTAATGCTAACACGCTGGCTAACACAAACTAATGTCAACATCACCAAGATAAGAACGGACGTATAGCTTGGATTCAGACGGTGTAACACCAACTTCCTGGCCTGTCGGGGTTGACAGGGAACTGGAAGGAAATAGTAGAGGAGGGTGGAGGACTGAGTAAAGACCCTTCCTCCTCTGATCTTTGTAAGGCTTGAGCCGCTACTGGAGCTCTCTAGACTAGATCACTGAAACTCTGATAGAGGCACACAGGACCTTAGCCCCTATCTTACCCCCCCATAATGACTAGTTCCTAACTCAAGCCCCTCACCCATCCACCTCTGTTGAGAGGGTGAATCTTCCCCTGTGTTCAGTGTCTGCATGGCATTAGTCTGGTCTGTGTGACTGTTAAACTGTTCAGTAGTCATCTATACACGGCTCCCTACAGTGGCCCAATAGTAGGGGACTGACGACTGGATACTAGACCCTAAAAACTCTCAGACAGCATAGAGGGACCACTCTGCTCATACTGCCAGAAATCCGTCAGCAGAGACCTAGGATCAGTTTTCCCTGAACAAGTCCTAGTGGTAACCAATAGGAGATATACTGCAAAACTGACCTTAGATCAGCGTCTCATCATCTTCTAATTACTTAGCTCTAACTGCCAGCCGATAGAGCTTATTGACCCCACCTCTCCCACCCCATACCCCCTAAAACTCTCTCTTCAACCCCATACCCCCTAAAACTCTCTCCCACCCCATACCCCCTAAAACTCTCCTCCCACCCCATACCCCCTAAAACTCTCTCCCATCCCATACCCTCTAAAACTCTCTCCCACCCCCCATACCCCCTAAAACTCTCTCCAACCCCATACCCCCTAAAACTCTCTCCCACCCCATACCCTCTAAAACTCTCTCCCACCCCATACCCCCTAAAACTCTCTCCCACCCCATACCCTCTAAAACTCTCTCCCACCCCATACCCCTAAAACTGTCTCCCACACCATACCCCCTAAAACTCTCTCCCACCCATACTCCCTAAAACTCTCTCCCACCCCATACCCCCTAAAACTCTCTCCCATCCCATACCCCCTAAAACTCTCTCCCACCCCATACCCCCTAAAACTCCTCTCCCACCCATACCCCCTAAACTCTCTCCCACCCCATACCCCCTAAAACTCTCTCCCACCCCATACCCCCTAAACTGTCTCCCACCCCATACCCCCTAAAACTGTCTCCCACCCCATACCCCCTAAAACTCTCTCCCACCCCATACCCTCTAAAACTCTCTCCCCCACCCCAATACCCTCTAAAACTATCTCACCCAATACCCTCTAAAACTCTCTTACACCCCATACCCTCTAAAACTCTCTCCCACCCATACCCTCTAAAACTCTCTCCTACCCCATACCCTCTAAAGCTCCTCTCCACCCCATACCCCCTAAAACTCTCTCCCACCCCATACCCTCTAAAACTCTCTCCCACCCCATACCCCTAAAAACTCTTCTCCCACCCCATACCACTAAAACTCTCTCCCACCCCATACCCCCTAAAACTGTCTCCCACACCATACCCCCTAAAACTCTCTCCCACCCCATACTCCCTAAAACTCTCTCCCACCCCATACCCCCTAAAACTCTCTCTCCCACCCCATACCCCCTAAACTCTCTCCCACCCCATACCCTGAAACTCTCTCCCACCCCCATACCCCACTTAAACTCTCTCCCACCCCATACCCCTGAAACTCTCTCCCACCCCATACCCCACGAAACTCTCTCCCACCCCATACCCCCTGAAACTTTCTCCCACCGCATACCCCCTGAAACTCTCTCTCCCCTGAAACCTACTACTACTGGGTTACTACTACTGGGGTTACTACTACTACTGGGGTTACTACTACTACTGGGGTTACTACTACTGGGGTTACTACAACTACTGGGATTACTACTACTGGGGTTACTACTACTACTGGGGTTACTACTACTGGGTTACTACTACAGGATTACTACTACTGGGGTTACTACTACTACTGGGGTTACTACTACTGGGTTACTACTACTGGGTTACTACTACTGGGATTACTACTACTGGGATTACTACTACTGAGGTTACTACTACTACTAGGTTACTACTACTACTGGGGTTACTACTACTACTGGGATACTACTACTGGGTTACTACTACTGGGATTACTACTACTGGGGTTACTACTACTGGGGTTACTACTACTACTGGGGTTACTACTACTACTGGGGTTACTACTACTACTGGGTTACTACTACTGGGTTACTACTACTGGGATTACTACTACTGGGATTACTACTACTGGGGTTACTACTACTGGGGTTACTACTACTACTGGGATACTACTACTACTGGGTTACTACTACTGGGATTACTACTACTGGGATTACTACTACTGGGGTTACTACTACTGGGATTACTATTACTGGGGTTACTACTACTGGGGTTACTACTACTGGGATTACTACTACTGAGGTTGCTACTACTGGGGTTACTACTACTGGGATTACTACTACTGGGATTACTACTACTAGGTTACTACTACTGGGATTACTACTACAGGGGTTACTACTACTGGGGTTACTACTACTGGGTTACTACTACTGGGATTACTACTACTGGGATTACTACTACTGGGGTTACTACATTTACATTTACATTTAAGTCATTTAGCAGACGCTCTTATCCAGAGCGACTTACAAATTGATGCATTCACCTTATGACATCCAGTGGGACAGTCACTTAACAATAGTGCATCTAAAACTTAGGGGGGGTGGGGTGAGAGGGATTACTTAACCTATCCTAGGTATTCCTTAAAGAGTTGGGGTTTCAGGTGTCTCCGGAAGGTGGTGATTGACTCCGCTGTCCTGGCGTCGTGAGGGAGTTTGTTCCACCATTACTACTACTGGGGTTACTACTACTACTGGGGTTACTACTACTACTGGGGTTACTACTACTGGGGTTACTACTACTGGGGTTACTACTACTGGGATTCCTACTACTACTGGGGTTACTACTACTGGGATTACTACTACTGGGATTACTACTACTGGGTTACTACTACTGGGGTTACTACTACTGGGATTACTACTACTGGGGTTACTACTACTGGGGTTACTACTACTGGGGTTACTACTACTACTGGGGTTATTACTACTGTGATTACTACTCCTGGGGTTACTATTACTGGGATTACTACTACTGGGGTGATTACTACTACTGGGGATACTACTACTACTGGGGCTACTACTACTGGGGTTACTACTACTGGGGTTACTACTACTACTGGGGTTACTACTACTACTGGGATTACTACTACTGGGGTTACTACTACTACTGGGATTACTACTACTGGGGTTACTACTACTGGGGTTACTACTGGGGTTACTACTACCGGGGTTACTACTACTGGGGTTACTACTACCGGGGTTACTACTACTGGGGTTACTACTACTACTGGGATTACTACTACCGGGGTTACTACTACTACTGGGATTACTACTACTGGGATTACTACTACTGGGGTTACTACTACTACTGGGATTACTACTCCTGGGGTTACTACTACTGGGATTACTACTACTGGGGTGATTACTACTACTGGGATTACTACTACTGGGGTTACTACTACTACTGGGATTACTACTACTGGGGTTACTACTACTGGGGGTTACTACTACTGGGGTTACTACTACTGGGATTACTACTCCTGGGGTTACTTCTACTGGGGTTACTACTACTGGGATTACTACTACTGGGATTACTACTACTGGGGTTACTACTACTACTGGGATTACTACTACTGGGATTACTACTACTGGGGTTACTACTACTACTGGGTTACTACTACTGGGATTACTACTACTGGGATTACTACTACTGGGGTTACTACTACTACTGGGATTACTACTACTGGGGTTACTACTACTGGGGGTTACTACTACTGGGGTTACTACTACTGGGATTACTACTCCTGGGGTTACTTCTACTGGGGTTACTTCTACTGGGGTTACTACTACTACTGGGATTACTACTACTGGGGTTACTACTACTACTGGGGCTACTACTACTCCTGGGGTTACTTCTACTGCCTATGTTTCTCCCCCAAACCTACACCCCATCTACTCCCTGAAGTGTTTTTCCTTCTCTCTCCTCTCCCTATCTCTCCTCTCCTCTCTCTCTCTCTCTCTCTCTCTCTCTCTCTCTCTCTCTCTCTCTCTCTCTCTCTCTCTCTCTCTGTCTCTGTCTCTCTCTATCTCTCCTCTCTCTCCTCTCCCTATCTCTCTCTCTCTCCTCTCCCTATCTCTCCTCTCTCTCTCTCCTCTCCCTATCTCTCCTCTCTCCTCTCTCTCCTCTCCCTATCTCTCCTTTCCCTATCTCTTTCTTTTACCTATCCCACTCTATCAGAGTACTGTTCACTATAGTACTGTTCTGTTCCACCCCCTGCCCAGTGGTAGTGGTATCTATCCCACTACCAAGTGATTGTGATATATGCCCCACTACCAAGTGATTGTGATATCTGTCCCACTGCCAGGTGCTGGTTATATCTGCCCCACTACCAAGTGATTGTGATATCTGTCCCACTGCCAAGCAGTAGTGATATATGCCCCACTACCAAGTGATTGTGATATCTGCCCCACTGCCAAGAGATTGTGTATCTGTCCCATTTCCCAGTGATAGTGATAGCTTCCCCACTACCAGGTGATAGTGATAGCTGCCCCACTACCAGGTGATAGTGATAGCTGCCCCACTGCTCAGTAATAGTGATAGCTGCCCCACTGCTCAGTAATAGTGATAGCTGTCCCACTGCCCAGTGATAGTGATATCTGTCCATTGCCCAGTGATAGTGATAGCTGCCCCACTAAGAGGTGATAGTGATAGCTGCCCCACTATCAGGTGATAGTGATAGCTACCCCACTGCCCAGCGATAGTGATAGCTGCCCCACTACCAGGTGATAGTGATAGCTGCCCCACTACCAGGTGATAGTGATAGCTGCCCCACTGCCAGGTATGGGGATAGCTGCCCCACTGCCCAGCGATAGTGATAGCTGTCCCACTGCCCAGCGATAGTGATAGCTGTCCCACTGCCAGGATATGGTGATATCTGCCCCACTGCCAGAGTGTT
>NW_025754305.1:0-9329 GCF_021184085.1 Oncorhynchus gorbuscha | reverse complement strand
CCCCTAACCCCCCAGCCCTCTACACCCAGCCCCTAACCCCCAGCCCTCTACACCCAGCCCCTAACCCCCACCCCTCCTACACCCAGCCCTAACCCCCAGCCCTCTATACCCAGCCCCTAACCCCCAAGCCCTCTACACACAGCCCCTAACCCCCAGCCCTCTACACCCAGCCCCAAACCACCCAGTCCTCTACACCCAGCCCCTAACCCCCAGCCTTCTACACCCAGCCCCTAACCCCCCAGCCCTCTACACCCAGCCCCAAACCACCCAGTCCTCTACACCCAGCCCCTAACCCCCCAGCCTTCTACACCCAGCCCCTAATCCCCCAGCCCTCTACACCCAGTCCTCTACACCCAGTCCCTAATCCCCCAGCCCTCTACACCCAGCCCCTAACCCCCAGCCCTATACACCCAGCCCCTAACCCCCAGCCCTCTACATCCAGCCCCTAACCCCCAGCCCTCTACACTCAGCCCCTAACCCCCTAGCCCTCTACACCCAGCCCCTAACCCCCAGCCCTCTACACCCAGCCCCTAACCCCCAGCCCTCTACACCCAGCCCCTAACCCCTCAGCCCTCTACACCCAGCCCCTAACCCCCCAGCCCTCTACACCCAGCCCCTAACCCCCCAGCCCTCTACACCCAGCCCCTAACCCCCAGCCCTCTACACCCAGCCCCTAACCCCCAGCCCTCTACACCCAGCCCTAACCCCCAGCCCTCTACACCCAGTCCCTAACCCCCAGCCCTCTACACCCAGTCCCTAACCCCTCAGCCCTCTACACCCAGCCCCTAACCCCCCAGCCCTCTACACCCAGCCCCTTTGGATGTCTCTATAAAGACATAGGAGATGTCAGGACAGACAGATCTGGGACCAGACGACCTGACATGCTCTATAAAGACATAGGAGATGTCAGGACAGCACAAACAGATCTGGGACCAGACGACTGTAGCTCTGCTTTGGCCTGTATTACCTGTTGTCCTCCTTATCATCCCAAATACAGCCTTTCTGGTTACCTTCTCTAGTCTGATGCCACTGGGTGCTAAATCCAGGCATTGATGGATCTGTGGGAGGCAGGTTGGAGGTGGAGGGGTGGGGTGGTGGTGCTTAGGTGCCAGATGGCCCTGGTGGCTGTGGACAACTCTCAACCCCCCCTCTCTCCCCATGTCTTTACCTCTCTCACTCTCTCTCTCTTTTGTTCTCTTTCTCTCTCTCTCTCTCTCTCTCTCTCTCTCTCTCTCTCTCTCTCTTTGTTCTCTTCTCTCTCTCTCTCTCTCTCTCTCTCTCTGGTGGTGGGAGCCTGGGAGGTTGGAAGGAGGGTGGGAGACCCTGGGAGGTTGGAAGGAGGGTGGGAGAGGAAAGGAGAGTGAGGAGAGAGAGGAAAGGAGAGAGAGAGAGAGCGAGGAGAGAGAGAGGACAGGAGAGTGAGGAGAGAGAGAGAGAGAGAGCGAGGCGAGAGAGAGGACAGGAGAGTGAGGAGAGAGAGAGGAAAGGAGAGAGAGCAAGGAGAGAGAGAGGAAAGGATAGTGAGGAGAGAGAGATAGGAAAGGAGAGATAATGAGAGTGAGGAGAGAGAGAGGAGAAGAGAGAGAGAGAGAGAGAGAGTTTAGCATGTGTTGAATTTATGGATTTCTGAATCTCAGCAGGAGAAATACTTTACTTTATGATCATTCCCGAGACAAGCTGTTGCTTTTTTATTTAGAACTAATTCAACTTTGTTGGAGGTAGGGAGTAATGGAGGGCAGTATTCATAGTAGCGCACCTTAGTGAATAGGGAGCCATTTTGGATCCACTATAGTGAATAGGGAGCCATTTTGGATCCACTATAGTGAATAGGGAGCCATTGTGGATGCTCTATAGTGAATGGGGAGTCATTTTGGATCCACTATAGTGAATAGTGAATAGGAATCCATTTTGGATGCACTATAGTGAATAGGGAGCCATTTTGGAGGTAGAATGTGACTGACTGATGACCACTGTTTCCAAGTCCCTGTTTCCAACCAAACCAGAACATCTGTGTAGCATGCTATTATATCTGTATTCTCACCAGACCAGACTAGACTACTTATCCTCTACAGCAGATGTGCGTGTGTGTGTCGTGTCTCTCTGCTCTGTGTGTGTGTCGTGTCTCTCTGTTCTGTGTGTGTGTGTTGTTTATCTCTGATCTGTGTGTCCATCTCGTGTCTCTCTGCTCTCTCTCTGTGTGTGTGTGTGTGTGTGTGTGTGTGTGTGTGTGTGTGTGTGTGTGTGTGTGTGTGTGTGTGTGTGTGTGTGTGTGTGTGTGTGTGTGTGTGTGTGTGTGTGTGTGTGTGTGTGTGTGTGTGTGTGTGTGTGTGTGTGTGTGTGTGTCGTGTCTCTCTGATCTGTGTGTGTGCGTGTCTCTCTGATCTGTGTGCCCATCTCGTGTCTCTCTGCTCTGTGTGTGTGTCGTGTCTCTCTGATCTGTGTGTCCATCTCGTGTCTCTGCTCTGTGTGTGTGTCGTGTCTCTCTGATCTGTGTGTCCATCTCGTGTCTCTCTGCTCTGTGTGTGTGTCGTGTCTCTCTGATCTGTGTGTCCATCTCGTGTCTCTGCTCTGTGTGTGTGTCGTGTCTCTCTGATCTGTGTGTGTGTCGTGTCTCTCTGCTCTGTGTGTGTGTCGTGTCTCTCTGATCTGTGTGTCCATCTCGTGTCTCTGCTCTGTGTGTGTGTCGTGTCTCTCTGATCTGTGTGTCCATCTCGCGTCTCTCTGCTCTGTGTGTGTGTCGTGTCTCTCTGATCTGTGTCCATCTCGTGTCTCTCTGCTCTGTGTGTGTGTCGTGTCTCTCTGATCTGTGTGTCCATCTCGTGTCTCTGCTCTGTGTGTGTGTCGTGTCTCTCTGATCTGTGTGTCCATCTCGCGCTCTCTGCTCTGTGTGTGTGTCGTGTCTCTCTGATCTGTGTGTCCATCTCGTGTCTCTGCTCTGTGTGTGTGTCGTGTCTCTCTGATCTGTGTGTCCATCTCGTGTCTCTCTGCTCTGTGTGTGTGTCGTGTCTCTCTGATCTGTGTGTCCATCTCGCGTCTCTCGCTCTGTGTGTGTGTCGTGTCTCTCTGATCTGTGTGTCCATCTCGTGTCTCTCTGCTCTGTGTGTGTGTCGTGTCTCTCTGATCTGTGTGTCCATCTCGTGTCTCTGCTCTGTGTGTGTGTCGTGTCTCTCTGATCATAATCAGATAATCAGAATCATAATCACTGCTCTGATTTCTTGGAAATGTGTCTACCAACACATTTTTTCTTCGGACAAGCGTTGTACTTTGAATGAACCCTCGAGGCAGTAGTTTGTTGAAGAGGAAAGGAAGGCAGTAGTTTGTTGATGTGTGTGTGTGTGTGTGTGTGTGTGTGTGTGTGTGTGTGTGTGTGTGTGTGTGTGTGTGTGTGTGTGTGTGTGTGTGTGTGTGTGTGTGTGTGTGTGTGTGTGTGTGTGTGTGTGTGTGTGTGTGTGTGTGTGTGTGTGTGTGTGTGTGTGTGTGTGTGTGTGTGTGTGTGCATGAGTGAGTGAGTGAAAGGCCTCTGACTGAATGAATTACATTTAATTTTGTGTCAAATCTCAATTGTCAACCCATCCTTAATTGACACAAACAAGCATGACAATAATTCCTCTGGTAAATCAGCTGATCATTTTCTTCCGGTGTATCTCTGCATTGTACATCACATAGACTTAAAACTCCAAATCAGTACATAATAGTAAATTACATCCTCTCTAACGATGTGCGCTGAGAGTCAGGAAGTTCAGGGAGTGTTTTTGTAAACAAACACATCAAACACACAAACAAACGACATGGAAACAGAGGCAAGAACACCCTGAGGAAAGAACCAAGAGGAGAGACAGATACAGAGGCAATAACACCTGAGGAAAGAACCCAGAGGAGAACAGATATAGAGCAATAACACCTGAGGAAAGAACCAATAGGAGAGACAGATGGCGAAACAATAACACCTGAGGGAAAGAACCAATAGGAGAGACAGATATAGAGGCAATAACACCTGAGGAAAGAACCAGGAGAGACAGATATAGAGGCAATAACACCTGAGGAAAGAACCAATAGGAGAGACAGATATAGAGGCAATAACACCTGAGGGAAAGAACCAATAGGAGGAGACGAATATAGAGGCAATAACACCTGAGGGAAAGACCAAGAGGAGAGACAGATAGAGGCAATAACACCTGAGGAAGAACCAATAGGAGAGACAGATATAGAGGCAATAACACCTGAGGGAAAGAACCAATAGGAGAGACAGATATAGAGGCAATAACACCTAGGGAAGGAGCCCAGAGGAGACAGATATAGAGGCAATAACACCTGAGGAAAGAACCAAGAGGAGAGACAGATATAGAGGCAATAACACCTGAGGAAAGAACCAATAGGAGAGACAGATATAGAGGCAATAACACCTGAGGAAAGAACCAAGAGGAGAGACAGATATAGAGGCAATAACACCTGAGGAAAGAACCAATAGGAGAGACAGATATAGAGGCAATAACACCTGAGGAAAGAACCAAGAGGAGAGACAGATATAGAGGCAATAACACCTGAGGAAAGAACCAATAGGAGAGACAGATATAGAGGCAATAACACCTGAGGAAAGAACCAATAGGAGAGACAGATATAGAGGCAATAACACCTGAGGAAAGAACCAATAGGAGAGACAGATATAGAGGCAATAACACCTGAGGAAAGAACCCAGAGGAGAGACAGATATAGAGGCAATAACACCTGAGGAAAGAACCAAGAGGAGAGACAGATATAGAGGCAATAACACCTGAGGAAAGAACCAATAGGAGAGACAGATATAGAGGCAATAACACCTGAGGAAAGAACCAATAGGAGAGACAGATATAGAGGCAATAACACCTGAGGAAAGAACCAATAGGAGAGACAGATATAGAGGCAATAACTCACCTGAGGAAAGAACCAAGAGGAGAGACAGATATAGAGGCAATAACACCTGAGGAAAGAACCAATGGAGAGACAGATATAGAGGCAATAACACCTGAGAAGAAACAATGGAGAACAGATATAGAAGCAATAACACCAGAGGAAAGAACCAAGAGGAGAGACAGATATAGAGCAATAACACCTAAAGGAAAGAACCAAGGAGAGACAGATACAGAAGCAATAACACACAAGGAAAGAACCCAGAGGAGGGACAGATATAGAGGCAATAACACCTGAGGAAAGAATAATAGAGGAGGAACAGATCTCGAGAGCAATAACCTGGAGAAGGACTCAGAAGGAGACAGATCTCGAGAATATGCTACCTGAGGAAAGAACCAATAGGAGAGACAGATATAGAGGCAATAACACCTGAAGGAAAGATCAATAGGAGAGACAGATATAGAGGCAATAACACCTGAGGAAAGAACCCAGAGGAGAGACAGATATAGAGGCAATAACACCTGAGGAAAGAACCCAGAGGAGAGACAGATATAGAGGCAATAACACCTGAGGAAAGAACCAATAGGAGAGACAGATATAGAGGCAATAACACCTGAGGAAAGAACCAAGAGGAGAGACAGATACAGAGGCAATAACACCTGAGGAAAGAACCAATAGGAGAGACAGATATAGAGGCAATAACACCTGAGGAAAGAACCAAGAGGAGAGACAGATACAGAGGCAATAACACCTGAGGAAAGAACCAATAGGAGAGACAGATATAGAGGCAATAACACCTGAGGAAAGAACCAAGAGGAGAGACAGATACAGAGGCAATAACACCTGAGGAAAGAACCAATAGGAGAGACAGATATAGAGGCAATAACACCTGAGGAAAGAACCAAGAGGAGAGACAGATATAGAGGCAATAACACCTGAGGAAAGAACCAAGAGGAGAGACAGATATAGAGGCAATAACACCTGAGGAAAGAACCAAGAGGAGAGACAGATATAGAGGCAATAACACCTGAGGAAAGAACCAAGAGGAGAGACAGATATAGAGGCAATAACACCTGAGGAAAGAACCAAGAGGAGAGACAGATATAGAGGCAATAACACCTGAGGAAAGAACCAAGAGGAGAGACAGATACAGAGGCAATAACACCTGAGGAAAGAACCAATAGGAGAGACAGATATAGAGGCAATAACACCTGAGGAAAGAACCAAGAGGAGAGACAGATATAGAGGCAATAACACCTGAGGAAAGAACCAAGAGGAGAGACAGATATAGAGGCAATAACACCTGAGGAAAGAACCAAGAGGAGAGACAGATATAGAGGCAATAACACCTGAGGAAAGAACCAAGAGGAGAGACAGATATAGAGGCAATAACACCTGAGGAAAGAACCAAGAGGAGAGACAGATATAGAGGCAATAACACCTGAGGAAAGAACCAAGAGGAGAGACAGATATAGAGGCAATAACACCTGAGGAAAGAACCAAGAGGAGAGACAGATATAGAGGCAATAACACCTGAGGAAAGAACCCAGAGGAGAGACAGATATAGAGGCAATAACACCTGAGGAAAGAACCCAGAGGAGAGACAGATATAGAGAAGATAATCAAGGAGGTGATGGAGACCAGGTGAGAGACAGATATAGAGGCAATAACACCTGAGGAAAGAACCAAGAGGAGAGACAGATATAGAGGCAATAACACCTGAGGAAAGAACCAAGAGGAGAGACAGATATAGAGAAGATAATCAAGGAGGTGATGGAGACCAGGTGAGAGACAGATATAGAGGCAATAACACCTGAGGAAAGAACCCAGAGGAGAGACAGATAGAGGGAAGATAATCAAGGAGGTGATGGAGACCAGGTGAGTGACAGATAGAGGGAAGATAATCAAGGAGGTGATGGAGTCCAGGTGAGTGACAGATATAGAGAAGATAATCAAGGAGGTGATGGAGACCAGGTGAGAGACAGATAGAGGGAAGATAATCAAGGAGGTGATGGAGTCCAGGTGAGTGACAGATATAGAGAAGATAATCAAGGAGGTGATGGAGTCCAGGTGAGTGACAGATATAGGGAAGATAATCAAGGAGGTGATGGAGTCCAGGTGAGAGACAGATATAGGGAAGATAATCAAGGAGGTGATGGAGTCCAGGTGAGTGACAGATATAGAGACGATAATCAAGGAGGTGATGGAGTCCAGGTGAGTGACAGATATAGAGAAGATAATCAAGGAGGTAATGGAGTCCATTTGAGTGTCATGAGGTGCAGGTGCGCGAGACGATGGTGACAGGTGTGCGGGATGATCAGCGGCCTGATGGCTTAGAGGACGGAGAGGGAGAAAACGTGACACATCCCTAGAGCAGTACAATAATATGAGCACATACATACACACATACATACACTCTTCAACAGGGCCCATAGGGAATGGGGTGGCATTCAGGATGCACACACTGAACAGCCTCCTCAAGCATCCAAACCTGCATATTCTACTTGATCTGTATCAGTTGGCATTTTGTATAAAATGTTTGCTAACATTGAAAAAGACAGACAGACAGACAGACAGACAGACAGACAGACAGACAGACAGACAGACAGACAGACAGACAGACAGACAGACAGACAGACAGACAGACAGACAGACAGACAGACAGACAGACAGACAGACAGACAGACAGACAGACAGACGGGAGATATGAAGTCATCATCAACAGGACACTGCTGAGTCATCATGATCTCCGGGTGACAGTTGAATGAACTTCCTGATTCCAAAGCGGGTCCTTTTCCTCTCTGTATCCACATTCCAAAGCGGGTCCTTTTCCTCTCTGTATCCACATTCCAAAGCGGGTCCTTTTCCTCTCTGTATCCACATTCCAAAGCGGGTCCTTTTCCTCTCTGTATCCGCATTCCAAAGCGGGTCCTTTTCCTCTCTGTATCCACATTCCAAAGCGGGTCCTTTTCCTCTCTGTATCCACATTCCAAAGCGGGTCCTTTTCCTCTCTGTATCCACATTCCAAAGCGGGTCCTTTTCCTCTCTGTATCCACATTCCAAAGCGGGTCCTTTTCCTCTCTGTATCCACATTCCAAAGCGGGTCCTTTTCCTCTCTGTATCCGCATTCCAAAGCGGGTCCTTTTCCTCTCTGTATCCACATTCCAAAGCGGGTCCTTTTCCTCTCTGTATCCGCATTCCAAAGCGGGTCCTTTTCCTCTCTGTATCCACATTCCAAAGCGGGTCCTTTTCCTCTCTGTATCCACATTCCAAAGCGGGTCCTTTTCCTCTCTGTATCCACATTCCAAAGCGGGTCCTTTTCCTCTCTGTATCCGCATTCCAAAGCGGGTCCTTTTCCTCTCTGTATCCACATTCCAAAGCGGGTCCTTTTCCTCTCTGTATCCGCATTCCAAAGTGGGTCCTTTCCCTCTCTGTATCCGCACGACCGTCTCTGGACGTCTGCAATTTTTGAAACGTTTATGTTGCACATTTAGCAGTTCCTGCCTCGTTTCTACCCCAGGACGAGGAGGGAGATGAGCACGTTGTTCTAACTATGGACTGCGTGTAGTTGAGATGTTGTCCTACCTATGTACTGTGTGTAGTGTGTAGTTGAGATGTTGTCCTACCTATGTACTGTGTGTAGTGTGTAGTTGAGATGTTGTTCTACCTATGTACTGTGTGTAGTGTATAGTTGAGATGTTGTCCTACCTATGTACTGTGTGTAGTTGAGATGTTGTTCTACCTATGTACTGTGTGTAGTGTGTAGTTGAGATGTTGTTCTACCTATGTACTGTGTGTAGTTGAGATGCTGTTCTACCTATGTACTGTGTGTAGTTGAGATGCTGTTCTACCTATGTACTGTGTGTAGTGTGTAGTTGAGATGCTGTTCTACCTATGTACTGTGTGTAGTGTATAGTTGAGATGTTGTCCTACCTATGTACTGTGTGTAGTTGAGATGTTGTTCTACCTATGTACTGTGTGTAGTGTGTAGTTGAGATGTTGTTCTACCTATGTACTGTGTGTAGTGTGTAGTTGAGATGTTGTTCTACCTATGTACTGTGTGTAGTTGAGATGCTGTTCTACCTATGTACTGTGTGTAGTGTGTAGTTGAGATGTTGTCCTACCTATGTACTGCGTGTAGTTGAGATGTTGTCCTACCTATGTACTGTGTGTAGTTGAGATGTTGTTCTACCTATGTACTGTGTGTACTGTGTAGTTGAGATGTTGACGAAACATGACATATGTACTGTGTGTAGTTGAGCTGTTGTTCTACCTATGTACTGTGTGTAGTTGAGATGTTGTCCTACCTATGTACTGTGTGTAGTGTGTAGTTGAGATGTTGTCCTACCTATGTACTCTGTGTAGTTGAGATGTTGTCCTACCTATGTACTGTGTGTAGTGTGTAGTTGAGATGTTGTCCTACCTATGTACTGTGTGTAGTT
>NW_025754304.1:0-9330 GCF_021184085.1 Oncorhynchus gorbuscha | reverse complement strand
TTCTCTCTGTTTCTGTCTCTCTGTTTCTGTCTGTCTCTCTGTCTCTCTGTTCTCTCTCTGTTTCTGTCTCTCTGTCTCTCTGTTTCTCTCTGTTTCTGTCTCTCTGTTTCTCTCTGTTTCTGTCTCTCTGTTTCTGTCTCTCTGTTTCTGTCTCTCTGTTTCTGTCTCTCTGTTTCTGTCTCTCTGTTTCTGTCTGTCTCTCTGTCTCTCTGTTTCTCTCTGTTTCTGTCTCTCTGTTTCTCTCTGTTTCTGTCTCTCTGTTTCTGTCTGTCTCTCTGTCTCTCTGTTTCTCTCTGTTTCTGTCTCTCTGTCTCTCTGTTTCTCTCTGTTTCTGTCTCTCTGTTTCTCTCTGTTTCTGTCTCTCTGTTTCTGTCTCTCTGTTTCTGTCTCTCTGTTTCTGTCTCTCTGTTTCTGTCTCTCTGTCTCTCTGTTTCTGTCTCTCTGTCTCTCTGTTTCTGTCTCTCTCTGTTTCTGTCTCTCTGTTTCTGTCTCTCTGTTTCTGTCTCTCTGTCTCTGTCTCTCTGTTTCTGTCTCTCTGTCTCTCTGTTTCTGTCTCTCTGTTTCTGTCTCTCTGTTTCTGTCTCTCTGTTTCTGTCTCTCTGTCTCTCTGTTTCTGTCTCTCTGTTTCTGTCTCTCTGTTTCTGTCTCTCTGTCTCTCTGTTTCTGTCTCTCTGTTTCTGTCTCTCTGTTTCTGTCTCTCTGTTTCTGTCTCTCTGTCTCTCTGTCTCTTTGTCTCTCTGTTTCTGTCTCTCTGTTTCTGTCTCTGTGTCTCTCTGTTTCTGTCTCTCTGTCTCTCTGTTTCTGTCTCTCTGTTTCTGTCTCTCTGTTTCTGTCTCTCTGTCTCTCTGTTTCTGTCTCTCTGTTTCTGTCTCTCTGTTTCTGTCTCTCTGTCTCTCTGTTTCTGTCTCTCTGTTTCTGTCTCTCTGTTTCTGTCTCTCTGTTTCTGTCTCTCTGTTTCTGTCTCAATGTTTCTGTCTCTCTGTTTCTGTCTCTCTGTTTCTGTCTCTCTGTTTCTGTCTCTCTGTTTCTGTCTCTCTGTCTCTCTGTTTCTGTCTCTCTGTTTCTGTCTGTCTCTCTGTCTCTCTGTTTCTGTCTCTCTGTTTCTCTCTGTTTCTGTCTCTCTGTTTCTCTCTGTCTCTGTCTCTCTGTTTCTGTCTCTCTGTTTCTGTCTCTCTGTTTCTTTCTCTCTGTCTCTGTCTCTCTGTTTCTCTCTGTTTCTGTCTCTCTGTTTCTCTCTGTTTCTGTCTCTCTGTCTCTCTGTTTCTCTCTGTTTCTGTCTCTCTGTTTCTCTCTGTTTCTGTCTCTCTGTTTCTCTCTGTTTCTGTCTCTCTGTTTCTCTCTGTTTCTGTCTCTCTGTTTCTGTCTGTCTCTCTGTCTCTCTGTTTCTCTCTGTTTCTGTCTCTCTGTTTCTCTCTGTTTCTGTCTCTCTGTTTCTGTCTCTCTGTTTCTGTCTCTCTGTTTCTGTCTCTCTGTTTCTGTCTCTCTGTTTCTGTCTGTCTCTCTGTCTCTCTGTTTCTCTCTGTTTCTGTCTCTCTGTTTCTCTCTGTTTCTGTCTCTCTGTTTCTGTCTGTCTCTCTGTCTCTCTGTTTCTCTCTGTTTCTGTCTCTCTGTCTCTCTGTTTCTCTCTGTTTCTGTCTCTCTGTTTCTCTCTGTTTCTGTCTCTCTGTTTCTGTCTCTCTGTTTCTGTCTCTCTGTTTCTGTCTCTCTGTTTCTGTCTCTCTGTCTCTCTGTTTCTGTCTCTCTGTCTCTCTGTTTCTGTCTCTCTGTTTCTGTCTCTCTGTTTCTGTCTCTCTGTTTCTGTCTCTCTGTCTCTGTCTCTCTGTTTCTGTCTCTCTGTCTCTCTGTTTCTGTCTCTCTGTTTCTGTCTCTCTGTTTCTGTCTCTCTGTTTCTGTCTCTCTGTCTCTCTGTTTCTGTCTCTCTGTTTCTGTCTCTCTGTTTCTGTCTCTCTGTCTCTCTGTTTCTGTCTCTCTGTTTCTGTCTCTCTGTTTCTGTCTCTCTGTTTCTGTCTCTCTGTCTCTCTGTCTCTTTGTCTCTCTGTTTCTGTCTCTCTGTTTCTGTCTCTGTGTCTCTCTGTTTCTGTCTCTCTGTCTCTCTGTTTCTGTCTCTCTGTTTCTGTCTCTCTGTTTCTGTCTCTCTGTCTCTCTGTTTCTGTCTCTCTGTTTCTGTCTCTCTGTTTCTGTCTCTCTGTCTCTCTGTTTCTGTCTCTCTGTTTCTGTCTCTCTGTTTCTGTCTCTCTGTTTCTGTCTCTCTGTTTCTGTCTCAATGTTTCTGTCTCTCTGTTTCTGTCTCTCTGTTTCTGTCTCTCTGTTTCTGTCTCTCTGTTTCTGTCTCTCTGTCTCTCTGTTTCTGTCTCTCTGTTTCTGTCTGTCTCTCTGTCTCTCTGTTTCTGTCTCTCTGTTTCTCTCTGTTTCTGTCTCTCTGTTTCTCTCTGTCTCTGTCTCTCTGTTTCTGTCTCTCTGTTTCTGTCTCTCTGTTTCTTTCTCTCTGTCTCTGTCTCTCTGTTTCTCTCTGTTTCTGTCTCTCTGTTTCTCTCTGTTTCTGTCTCTCTGTCTCTCTGTTTCTCTCTGTTTCTGTCTCTCTGTTTCTCTCTGTTTCTGTCTCTCTGTTTCTCTCTGTTTCTGTCTCTCTGTTTCTCTCTGTTTCTGTCTCTCTGTTTCTGTCTGTCTCTCTGTCTCTCTGTTTCTCTCTGTTTCTGTCTCTCTGTTTCTCTCTGTTTCTGTCTCTCTGTTTCTGTCTCTCTGTTTCTGTCTCTCTGTTTCTGTCTCTCTGTTTCTGTCTCTCTGTTTCTGTCTCTCTGTTTCTGTCTGTCTCTCTGTCTCTCTGTTTCTCTCTGTTTCTGTCTCTCTGTTTCTCTCTGTTTCTGACTCTCTGTTTCTGTCTGTCTCTCTGTCTCTCTGTTTCTCTCTGTTTCTGTCTCTCTGTCTCTCTGTTTCTCTCTGTTTCTGTCTCTCTGTTTCTCTCTGTTTCTGTCTCTCTGTTTCTGTCTCTCTGTTTCTGTCTCTCTGTTTCTGTCTCTCTGTTTCTGTCTCTCTGTTTCTGTCTCTCTGTTTCTGTCTCTCTGTCTCTCTGTTTCTGTCTCTCTGTCTCTCTGTTTCTGTCTCTCTGTTTCTGTCTCTCTGTTTCTGTCTCTCTGTTTCTGTCTCTCTGTCTCTGTCTCTCTGTTTCTGTCTCTCTGTTTCTGTCTCTCTGTCTCTCTGTTTCTGTCTCTCTGTTTCTGTCTCTCTGTTTCTGTCTCTCTGTTTCTGTCTCTCTGTTTCTGTCTCTCTGTCTCTCTGTTTCTGTCTCTCTGTTTCTGTCTCTCTGTTTCTGTCTCTGTTTCTGTCTCTCTGTCTCTCTGTTTCTGTCTCTCTGTTTCTGTCTCTCTGTTTCTGTCTCTCTGTTTCTGTCTCTCTGTTTCTGTCTCTCTGTTTCTGTCTCTCTGTTTCTGTCTCTGTTTCTGTCTCTCTGTCTCTCTGTTTCTGTCTCTCTGTTTCTGTCTCTCTGTTTCTGTCTCTCTGTTTCTGTCTCTCTGTTTCTGTCTCTCTGTTTCTGTCTCTCTGTCTCTCTGTTTCTGTCTCTCTGTTTCTGTCTCTGTGTCTCTCTGTCTCTCTGTCTCTCTGTCTCTCTGTTTCTGTCTCTCTGTTTCTGTCTCTCTGTTTCTCTGTCTCTCTGTTTCTGTCTCTGTGTCTCTCTGTCTCTCTGTTTCTGTCTCTCTGTTTCTGTCTCTCTATTTCTGTCTCTCTGTCTCTGTCTCTCTGTCTCTGTCTCTCTGTTTCTGTCTCTCTGTTTCTGTCTCTCTGTTTCTGTCTCTCTGTTTCTGTCTCTCTGTTTCTGTCTCAATGTTTCTGTCTCTCTGTTTCTGTCTCTCTGTTTCTGTCTCTCTGTTTCTGTCTCTCTGTTTCTGTCTCTCTGTCTCTCTGTTTCTGTCTCTCTGTTTCTGTCTGTCTCTCTGTCTCTCTGTTTCTCTCTGTTTCTGTCTCTCTGTTTCTCTCTGTTTCTGTCTCTCTGTTTCTCTCTGTCTCTGTCTCTCTGTTTCTGTCTCTCTGTTTCTGTCTCTCTGTTTCTTTCTCTCTGTCTCTGTCTCTCTGTTTCTCTCTGTTTCTGTCTCTCTGTTTCTCTCTGTTTCTGTCTCTCTGTCTCTCTGTTTCTCTCTGTTTCTGTCTCTCTGTTTCTCTCTGTTTCTGTCTCTCTGTTTCTCTCTGTTTCTGTCTCTCTGTTTCTCTCTGTTTCTGTCTCTCTGTTTCTGTCTGTCTCTCTGTCTCTCTGTTTCTCTCTGTTTCTGTCTCTCTGTTTCTCTCTGTTTCTGTCTCTCTGTTTCTGTCTCTCTGTTTCTGTCTCTCTGTTTCTGTCTCTGTTTCTGTCTCTCTGTTTCTGTCTCTCTGTTTCTGTCTGTCTCTCTGTCTCTCTGTTTCTCTCTGTTTCTGTCTCTCTGTTTCTCTCTGTTTCTGACTCTCTGTTTCTGTCTGTCTCTCTGTCTCTCTGTTTCTCTCTGTTTCTGTCTCTCTGTCTCTCTGTTTCTCTCTGTTTCTGTCTCTCTGTTTCTCTCTGTTTCTGTCTCTCTGTTTCTGTCTCTCTGTTTCTGTCTCTCTGTTTCTGTCTCTCTGTTTCTGTCTCTCTGTTTCTGTCTCTGTCTCTCTGTTTCTCTCTGTCTCTCTGTTTCTGTCTCTCTGTTTCTGTCTCTCTGTTTCTGTCTCTCTGTTTCTGTCTCTGTATCTGTGTCTCTGTCTCTGTCTCTCTGTTTCTGTCTCTCTGTCTCTCTGTTTCTGTCTCTCTGTTTCTGTCTCTCTGTTTCTGTCTCTCTGTTTCTGTCTCTGTTTCTGTCTCTCTGTTTCTGTCTCTCTGTCTCTCTGTTTCTGTCTCTCTGTTTCTGTCTCTCTGTTTCTGTCTCTGTTTCTGTCTCTCTGTCTCTCTGTTTCTGTCTCTCTGTTTCTGTCTCTCTGTTTCTGTCTCTCTGTTTCTGTCTCTCTGTCTCTGTCTTTGTGTCTCTCTGTCTCTCTGTCTCTCTGTCTCTCTGTTTCTGTCTCTCTGTTTCTGTCTCTGTGTCTCTCTGTTTCTCTGTTTCTCTGTCTCTCTGTTTCTGTCTCTCTGTTTCTGTCTCTGTGTCTCTCTGTCTCTCTGTCTCTCTGTCTCTCTGTTTCTGTCTCTCTGTTTCTGTCTCTCTGTTTCTCTGTCTCTCTGTTTCTGTCTCTGTGTCTCTCTGTCTCTCTGTTTCTGTCTCTCTGTTTCTGTCTCTCTATTTCTGTCTCTCTGTCTCTGTCTCTCTGTTTCTGTCTCTCTGTTTCTGTCTCTCTGTTTCTGTCTCTCTGTTTCTGTCTCTCTGTTTCTGTCTCTCTGTTTCTGTCTCTCTGTTTCTGTCTCTCTGTCTCTGTCTCTCTGTCTCTGTCTCTCTGTTTCTGTCTCTCTGTTTCTGTCTCTCTGTTTCTGTCTCTCTGTTTCTGTCTCTCTGTTTCTGTCTCTCTATTTCTGTCTCTCTGTCTCTGTCTCTCTGTTTCTGTCTCCGTCTCTCTGTCTCTTTGTTTCTGTCTCTGTGTCTCTGTGTCTCTGTGTCTCTGTCTCTGTATTTGTCTCTCTGTCTCTTTGTTTCTGTCTCTGTCTCTCTATTTCTGTCTCTGTGTCTCTGTGTCTCTGTCTCTGTCTCTGTCTCTCTGTTTCTGTCTCCGTCTCTCTGTTTCTGTCTCTGTGTCTCTGTGTCTCTGTGTCTCTGTGTCTCTGTCTCTCTGTTTCTGTCTCTGTCTCTCTATGCCTCTGTCTCTGTCTCTCTGTCTCTCTCTGTCTCTCTGTCTCTGTCTCGATCTCTCTGTCTCTCCGTCTCTCTGTTTCTGTCTCTGTCTCTCTATGCCTCTGTCTCTCTGTCTCTGTCTCTCTGTCTCTGTCTCTCTCTGTCTCTCTGTCTCTCTGTTTCTGTCTCTGTCTCTCTATGTCTCTGTCTCTCTGTCTCTCTCTCTCTCTGTTTCTGTCTCTGTGTCTCTATGTCTCTCTGTCTCTATAACTCTCTGTCTCTATGTCTCTGTCTCTCTGTTTCTCTCTGTTTCTGTTGCTCTGTTTTGGTCTCTCTCTCTCTCTCTCTGCTCTCTCTCTCTCCTCCTCCTGTCTGTCTCTCTCTCTTCTCCTCCCCCTGCTCCTAAATTACAGCAGAGGTAGAGAAGAGCAGAGATAATTAGGAGCAAAGTGAGGGGTAGGACAGAGGGCATGAGGTAAAGAGAATGGGTCTGTGTGAGGGGAAGGGAGTCACAGTGATGGTAGTTCCACACTAGCCCCTGTCCTCAACCTCCCAGCACTACTGGGTCAGGCAGCGGATGGAGATGACTTATGACTTGCTGTCCACTGTGTTTCTGTCGTACATTCCTACTATGTCAGTAATCCCTGTTGTCCTATTCCATATAAAATAAAGAATGCTGGTATTTGGGGATGTTCCACCTCTATGTTTGTAAGGGCAGTGGAATTGCTTATGTTATTATAAGATATTCAGACATTCTGTCCATGTCCAAAATCAAAAGCAGTTCAGCTTAGTTCACAATTAGGAAATGTAGGAGTATAGATGGAACCTAGATTAGAAAAAAGGACGACTATCTACTAGAGACGTGTTAATGTTTCTTGGACCTGTACAGCACATTCTATCTCCTGCTGTTGTTGCTATCTTCATCAGTAGAGTGCACTGCGAGTCCGTGATACAGTAGATGTCGAAACTCTTCCAGTTCACCTAATGTGTTGTTGCTATCTTCATCCAGTAGGGCACTGCAGGTCCGTGATACAGTGCAGGTCCTTCATCAGTGAGGCACTGCGAGTCCGTGATACAGTAGATGTGACTCTTCAGTTCACCTAAATGTGTTGCTATCTTCATCAGTAGAGGGCACTGCAGTAGATGTCGAAACTCTTCAGTTCACCTAATGTGTTGTTGCTATCTTCATCCAGTAGAGGGCACTGCGGGTTAATAAGACTGTCTTCTAAACCACTATTGACTCATCTTCCTAGGAAGATGCCTGCCTAGCTAGCTGTTGTTCTCAACTTTAGGTGCATCCTTAAAATGGCATCATATTCCCTATATATTGTTCCACTTTTGACCAGAGCTTTATGGGTCCTGGTCAAAGGAAGGGAATAGGGTGTCACCGGGACACAATCCTTTGTTAGTTGTTTTTCAGCATCTTTACTGGGAGTTTTGGCAGAGAGGATGCTGGAAGAGGTGTCAAATTCTTGTCTTGCTGGTTGAAGCAACTTCCATTTTCAGCCAACACCTGGCTGTGTGAAATGATTCTACCCTTTCTCTTCGAAAGAAACTCTAGCCCCACTTACGTTTCTCTGTTTGTAGCTGTTCCTGAAAATCAGTCATTTTCTAGTCAGACAACAGTGTCTCTATTCTGCTCTTTTCTTCTGTCTTCCAGGGATTTGAAGACCCCAAGGACAAGTGAGTAGAGACCCCCATCTCCCCATCTCCCCTCCTGTCAGTCAAGGTGATGGGCAACCTTCTGCTGCAGGTCATGTTTTCAGGCTTTCTGAAAACAAAATAGCAGTGTCATAACCATAGATATGTTGACTTATCTGGATAGGTATGTGGTAGTCAGAGAAATAAACTACTTATCTGGCTAGGTATGTGGTAGTCAGAGAAATAAACTACTTATCTGGATAGGTATGTGGTAGTCAGAGAAACAAACTACTTATCTGGCTAGGTATGTGGTAGTCAGAGAAACAAACTACTTATCTGGATAGGTATGTGGTAGTCAGAGAAATAAACTACTTATCTGGCTAGGTATGTGGTAGTCAGAGAAACAAACTACTTATCTGGATAGGTATGTGGTAGTCAGAGAAATAAACTACTTATCTGGCTAGGTATGTGGTAGTCAGAGAAATAAACTACTTATCTGGATAGGTATGTGGTAGTCAGAGAAATAAACTACTTATCTGGCTAGGTATGTGGTAGTCAGAGAAATAAACTACTTATCTGGATAGGTATGTGGTAGTCAGAGAAATAAACTACTTATCTGGATAGGTATGTGGTAGTCAGAGAAATAAACTACTTATCTGGATAGGTATGTGGTAGTCAGAGAAATAAACTACTTATCTGGATAGGTATGTGGTAGTCAGAGAAATAAACTACTTATCTGGATAGGTATGTGGTAGTCAGAGAAATAAACTACTTATCTGAATAGGTATGTGGTAGTCAGAGAACTAAACTGCTGTTGCTATAATACACAGAATTGCCATCAAAAACACAACCAGAACATCCAACTCCCCAAATTGTAATTTTTCACTGGGTGAGGAGGGGAACCTGGAGATGTGATTGGCTGATCCAGTTGTCACTCAAGGGGATGGCCCATTTGCCTTTGTGCATACCATGCATATGTCACAAATGCAGTCTGTATTCTCACCCTGAATATATCTCAATTTCAATCTCCTTTCTGTGATTCTATGTGCTCCTGTTGTTTACAAAGCATGTAAGAAATAAGATTTGATTTGATTGTCCCCATGCGTTGCCCTACGTGCTACAGACAGATGAATGTTCTTCAATGGGATTTGTTTCATCGTGACAGTCACTTTAGGACATCCATACCCATGAGTGACAGTGAGTTCAGCGTCTTCCATACTCACTGTAACTTATGATGTCTGTGATTCATAAAACATTTCAATCACCTGGTTTGATCTTGTCCACTGATCCACTGACAATAGGCCAGATTGTCTCTAATCAATCCATTCAAACAATGCACTGCTGATTCAACGACCGATTAGTCCAATCAAACAAACATAATGACAGTGGTTTGATGATTAGTCCAATCAAACAAACATAATGACAGTGGTTTGATGATTAGTCCAATCAAACAAACATAATGACAGTGGTTTGATGATTAGTCCAATCAAACAAACATAATGACAGTGGTTTGATGATCTCAATCACTTTGTTTGTTATGGTGATGCTGTTCAGTGGTGCTTCTGCAGAGACACCGAGCTGAAGGACCTCTTGTGACGGCCTGAAACGGAAAACAAAAAAGTATCTCCTCGTCTTGTGTTATCTAGACATTTCATTTTCAGAAACACGCAGGAAAACCTGAACCCAGAAGACGAGGTGGACGAGTTCCTAGGCAGAGCCATCGACGCCAGGAGTATCGACCGGCTACGCTCGGAACACGTCAAGAAGTTCCTGCTGACCTTCAGAGAACCAGACCTGGAGAAGAAGGTAGTGCCGTCCTCCTCCAGGGAAATTAATCCACATAATCGGACTAAGGCCCTGTGTGAATCTTCTGGATAGATCTTTAGCAGTGGAAATATCAGACAGACAGACAGACAGACAGACAGACAGACAGACAGACGAGACAGAGAGACAGACAGACAGACAGACAGACAGACAGACAGACAGACAG
>NW_025754303.1:0-9330 GCF_021184085.1 Oncorhynchus gorbuscha | reverse complement strand
GAACTCTGATGATATCTGTATCAAACACTATGAACTCTGATGATATCTGTATCAAACACTATGAACTCTGATGATATCTGTATCAAACACTATAACTCTGATGATGTCTGTATCAAACACTATGAACTCTGATGATATCTGTATCAAACACTATGAACTCTGATGATATCTGTATCAAACACTCTGATGAACTGTATCAAACACTGATGATATCTGTATCAAACATGAACTCTGATGATATCTGTATCAAACACTATGAACTCTGATGATATCTGTATCAAACACTATGAACTCTGATGATATCTGTATCAAACACTATGAACTCTGATGATATCTGCATCAAACACTATGAACTCTGATGATATCTGTATCAAACACTATGAACTCTGATGATATCTGTATCAAAAAAACTCTATGAATATCTGTATCAAACACTATGAACTCTGATGATATCTGTATCAAACACTATGAACTCTGATGATATCTGTATCAAACACTATGAACTCTGATGATATATGTATCAAACACTATGAACTCTGATGATATCTGTATCAAAACACTATGAACTCTGATGATGTCTGTATCAAACACTATGAACTCTGATGATATCTGTATCAAACACTATGAACTCTGATGATGTCTGTATCAAACACTATGAACTCTGATGATATCTGTATCAAACACTATGAACTCTGATGATATCTGTATCAAACACTATAACTCTGATGATGTCTGTATCAAACACTATGAACTCTGATGATATCTGTATAAAACACTATGAACTCTGATGATATCTGTATCAAACACTATGAACTCTGATGATATCTGCATAAAACACTATAACTCTAATGATATCTGCATAAAACACTATAACTCTGATGATATCTGTATCAAACACTATAACTCTGATGATATCTGCATAAAACGCTATAACTCTGATGATATCTGTATCAAACACTATGAACTCTGATATTTGTATCAAACACTATGAACTCTGATGATATATGTATCAAACACTATAACTCTGATGATATCTGTATCAAACACTATGAACTCTGATATTTGTATCAAACACTATGAACTCTGATGATATATGTATCAAACACTATAACTCTGATGATATCTGTATCAAACACTATGAACTCTGATGATATCTGTATCAAACATGAACTCTGATGATATCTGTATCAAACCCTATGAACTCTGATATTTTTATTAAAGAAAATGAACTCTGATGATATCTGTATCAAACTCTATGAACTCTGATGATATCTGTATCAAACACTATGAACTCTGATGATCAAACACTATGAACTCTGATATTTGTATCAAACACTATGAACTCTGATGATATCTGTATCAAACACTATGAACTCTGATGATATCTGTATCAAACACTATTCTGATGATATCTGTAAAACACTATGAACTCTGATGATATCTGTATCAAACATGAACTCTGATGATATATGTATCAAACACTATGAACTCTGATGATATCTGTATCAAACACTATGAACTCTGATGATATCTGTATCAAACATATGAACTCTGATGATATCTGTATCAAACACTATGAACTCTGATGATATCTGTATCAAACACTATGAACTCTGATGATATCTGTATCAAACATATGAACTCTAATGATATATCTGTATCAAACACTATGAACTCTAATGATATCTGTATCAAACACTATGAACTCTGATGATATCTGTATCAAACATATGAACTCTAATGATATCTGTATCAAACACTATGAACTCTAATGATATCTGTATCAAACACTATGAACTCTGATGATATCTGTATCAAAACACTATGAACTCTGATGATATCTGTATCAAACAAATCTGTATCAAACACTATGAACTCTGACTCTGATGATTTCTATTAAACACTGAACTCTGATGATATCTGTATCAAACACTATGAACTCTGATGATATTTGTATCAAACACTATGAATTCTGATATTTGTATCAAACAAATGAACTCTGATGATATATCAGTATCAAACACTATAACTCTGATGATATCTGTATCAAACAAACATATGAACTCTGATGATATCTGTATCAAACACTATGAACTCTGTTGATATCTGTATCAAACTCTATGAACTCTGATGATATCTGTATCAAACACTATGAACTCTGATGATATCTGTATCAAACACTATGAACTCTGATGATATCTGTATCAAACACTATGAACTCTGATGATCAAACACTATGAACTCTGTATCTGTAAAACACTATGAACTCTGATGATATCTGTATCAAACACTATGAACTCTGATTTGATATCTGTATCAAACACTATGAACTCTGATGATATCTGTATCAAACACTATGAACTCTGATGATATCTGTATCAAACACTATGAACTCTGATGATATCTGTATCAAACACTATGAACTCTGATATTTGTATCAAACACTATGAACTCTGATGATATCTGTATCAAACACTATGAATTAACTCTCTCAAAACATGAACTATGATGATATCTAAAAACACTATAACTGAACTCTGTATGATCTGATATCTGTATCAAACATATGAACTCTAATGATATATGTATCAAACACTATGAACTCTGATGATATCTGTATCAAACACTATGAACTCTGATGATATCTGTATCAAACATGAACTCTGATGATATCTGTATCAAACACTATGAACTCTGATGATATCTGTATCAAACACTATGAACTCTGATGATATCTGTATCAAACATATGAACTCTAATGATATATGTATCAAACACTATGAACTCTAATGATATCTGTATCAAACACTATGAACTCTGATGATATCTGTATCAAACATATGAACTCTAATGATATATGTATCAAACACTATGAACTCTAATGATATCTGTATCAAACACTATGAACTCTGATGATATCTGTATCAAACATATGAACTCTGATGATATCTGTATCAAACACTATGAACTCTGATGATATCTGTATCAAACACTATGAACTCTGATGATATCTGTATCAAACCCTATGAACTCTGATATTTCTATTAAAGAAAATTAACTCTGATGATATCTGTATTAAACAAAATGAACTCTGATGATATTTGTATCAAACACTATGAATTCTGATATTTGTATTAAACAAAATGAACTCTGATGATATCAGTATCAAACACTATTAACTCTGATGATATTTGTAACAAACATATGAACTCTGATGATATCTGTATCAAACACTATGAACTCTGATGATATCTGTATCAAACACTATGAACTCTGATGATATCTGTATCAAACTCTATGAACTCTGATGATATCTGTATCAAACACTATGAACTCTGATGATATCTGTATCAAACACTATGAACTCTGATGATATCTGTATCAAACACTATGAACTCTGATGATATCTGTATCAAACACTATGAACTCTGATGATATCTGTATCAAACACTATGAACTCTGATGATATCTGTATCAAACACTATGAACTCTGATGATATTGTATTAAACAAACTCTGATATTGAACTCTGATGATATCTGTATCAAACACTATGAACTCTGATGATATCTGTATCAAACACTATGAACTCTGATGATATCTGTATCAAACACTATGAACTCTGATGATATCTGTATCAAACACTATGAACTCTGATATTTGTATCAAACACTATGAACTCTGATGATATCTGTATCAAACACTATGAACTCTGATGATATCTGTATCAAACATGAACTCTGATGATATCTGTATCAAACACTATAACTCTGATGATATCTGTATCAAACATATGAACTCTGATGATATCTGTATCAAACATATGAACTCTAATGATATATGTATCAAACACTATGAACTCTGATGATATCTGTATCAAACACTATGAACTCTGATGATATCTGTATCAAACATGAACTCTGATGATATATGTATCAAACACTATGAACTCTGATGATATCTGTATCAAACACTATGAACTCTGATGATATCTGTATCAAACATATGAACTCTGATGATATCTGTATCAAACACTATGAACTCTAATGATATCTGTATCAAACACTATGAACTCTGATGATATCTGTATCAAACATATGAACTCTAATGATATATGTATCAAACACTATGAACTCTAATGATATCTGTATCAAACACTATGAACTCTGATGATATCTGTATCAAACATATGAACTCTGATGATATATGAACTCTGATCAAACACTATGAACTCTAATGATATCTGTATCAAACACTATGAACTCTGATATCTGTATCTGTATCAAACACTATGAACTCTGATGATATCTGTATCAAACACTATGAACTCTGATGATATCTGTATCAAACACTATGAACTCTGATGATATCTGTATCAAACACTATGAACTCTGATGATATCTGTATCAAACCCTATGAACTCTGATGATATCTATTCAAACAAAATTAACTCTGATGATATCTGTATCAAACACTATGAACTCTGATGATATTTGTATCAAACACTATGAACTCTGATGATATCTGTATTAAACAAATGAACTCTGATGATATCTGTATCAAACACTAACTCTAACTCTGATCAAACACTATGAACTCTGATGATTGTAAAAACATATCTGTATCAAACACTATGAACTCTGATGATATCTGTATCAAACACTATGAACTCTGATGATATCTGTATCAAACACTATGAACTCTGATGATATCTGTATCAAACATCTGATATTTGTATTAAAGAACTCTGATGATATCTGTATCAAACACTATGAACTCTGATGATATCTGTATCAAACACTATGAACTCTGATGATATCTGTATCAAACACTATGAACTCTGATGATATCTGTATCAAACACTATGAACTCTGATGATATCTGTATCAAACACTATGAACTCTGATGATATCTGTATCAAACACTATGAACTCTGATATTTGTATTAAACAAAATGAACTCTGATGATATCTGTATCAAACACTATGAACTCTGATGATATCTGTATCAAACACTATGAACTCTGATGATATCTGTATCAAACACTATGAACTCTGATGATATCTGTATGTAACTCTGATGATATCTGTACTATGAACTCTGATGATATCTGTATCAAACACTATGAACTCTGATGATATCTGTATCAAACACTATGAACTCTGATGATATCTGTATCAAACATATGAACTCTGATGATATCTGTATCAAACACTATAACTCTGATGATATCTGTATCAAACATATGAACTATGAACTCTGATGATATCTGTATCAAACATATGAACTCTAATGATATATGTATCAAACACTATGAACTCTGATGATATCTGTATCAACACTATGAACTCTGATGATATCTGTATCAAACATGAACTCTGATGATATCTGTATCAAACACTATGAACTCTGATGATATCTGTATCAAACACTATGAACTCTGATGATATCTGTATCAAACATATGAACTCTAATGATATATGTATCAAACACTATGAACTCTGATGATATCTGTATCAAACACTATGAACTCTGATGATATCTGTATCAAACATATGAACTCTGATGATATCTGTATCAAACACTATGAACTCTAATGATATCTGTATCAAACACTATGAACTCTGATGATATCTGTATCAAACATATGAACTCTGATGATATCTGCATAAAACACTATGAACTCTGATGATATCTGTATCAAACACTATGAACTCTGATATCTGCATAAAACACTATGAACTCTGATGATATCTGTATCAAACACTATGAACTCTGATGATATCTGCATAAAACACTATGAACTCTGATGATATCTGTATCAAACACTATGAACTCTGATGATATCTGCATAAAACGCTATAACTCTGATGATATCTGCATAAAACGCTATAACTCTGATGATATCTGTATCAAACACTATGAACTCTGATGATATCTGTATCAAACCCTATGAACTCTGATGATATTGTATCAAACAAAATGAACTCTGATGATATCTGTATCAAACACTATGAACTCTGATGATATTTTATGATAAACAAACACTATGAACTCTGATGATATCTGTATCAAACACTATGAACTCTGAGATAATGATGAACTCTGATGATATCTGTATCAAACACTATGAACTCTGATGATATCTGTATCAAACACTATGAACTCTGATATTTGTATTAAACAAAATGAACTCTGATGATATCTGTATCAAACACTATGAACTCTGATGATATCTGTATCAAACACTATGAACTCTGATGATATCTGTATCAAACACTATGAACTCTGATGATATCTGTATCAAACACTATGAACTCTGATGATATCTGTATCAAACTCTATGAACTCTGATGATATCTGTATCAAACACTATGAACTCTGATGATATCTGTATCAAACACTATGAACTCTGATGATATCTGTATCAAACACTATGAACTCTGATATTTGTATTAAAATGAAAATGAACTCTGATGATATCTGTATCAAACACTATGAACTCTGATGATATCTGTATCAAACACTATGAACTCTGATGATATCTGTATCAAACACTATGAACTCTGATGATATCTGTATCAAACACTATGAACTCTGATGATATCTGTATCAAACACTATGAACTCTGATGATATCTGTATCAAACATATGAACTCTGATGATATCTGTATCAAACACTATGAACTCTGATGATATCTGTATCAAAAACTATGAACTCTGATGATATCTGTATCAAACACTATGAACTCTGATGATATCTGTATCAAACATATGAACTCTGATGATATCTGTATCAAACACTATGAACTCTGATGATATCTGTATCAAACACTATGAACTCTGATGATATCTGTATCAAACATGAACTCTGATGATATCTGTATCAAACACTATGAACTCTGATGATATCTGTATCAAACACTATGAACTCTGATGATATTTGTATCAAACACTATGAACTTTGATGATATCTGTATCAAACACTATGAACTCTGATGATATCTGTATCAAACACTATGAACTCTGATGATATTTGTATCAAACACTATGAACTTTGATGATATCTGTATCAAACACTATGAACTCTGATGATATCTGTATCAAACACTATGAACTCTGATATTTGTATTAAACAAAATTAACTCTGATGATATCTGTATCAAACTCTATGAACTCTGATGATATCTGTATCAAACATATGAACTGTAATGATATATGTATCAAACACTATGAACTCTGATGATATCTGTATCAAACATATGAACTCTGATGATATCTGTATCAAACACTATGAACTCTGATGATATCTGTATCAAACATATGAACTGTAACGATATATGTATCAAACACTCTGAACTCTGATGATATCTGTATCAAACTCTATGAACTCTGATGATATCTGTATCAAACACTATGAACTCTGATGATATCTGTATCAAACACTATGAACTCTGATGATATCTGTATCAAACACTATGAACTCTGATGATATCTGTATCAAACCCTATGAACTCTGATATTTCTATTAAAGAAAATTAACTCTGATGATATCTGTATCAAACACTATGAACTCTGATGATATCTGTATCAAACACTATGAACTCTGATATTTGTATTAAACAAAAATGAACTCTGAACTGATATATCTGTATCAAACACTATGAACTCTGATGATATTTGTATCAAACATATGAACTCTAATGTATATGTATCAAACACTATGAACTCTGATGATATCTGTATCAAACACTATGAACTCTGATGATATCTGTATCAAACATATGAACTCTGATGATATCTGTATCAAACACTATGAACTCTGATGATATCTGTATCAAACACTATGAACTCTGATATTTGTATTAAACAAAATGAACTCTGATGATATCTGTATCAAACACTATGAACTCTGATGATATCTGTATCAAACACTATGAACTCTGATGATATCTGTATCAAACACTATGAACTCTGATGATATCTGTATCAAACATGAACTCTGATGATATCTGTATCAAACACTATGAACTCTGATGATATCTGTATCAAACATATGAACTCTGATGATATCTGTATCAAACACTATGAACTCTGATGATATCTGTATCAAAAACTATGAACTCTGATGATATCTGTATCAAAAACTATGAACTCTGATGATATCTGTATCAAACATATGAACTCTGATGATATCTGTATCAAACACTATGAACTCTGATGATATTTGCATCAAACACTATGAACTCTGATGATATCTGTATCAAACACTATGAACTCTGATGATATTTGTATCTGATTTGATATTTGATCAAACACTATGAACTCTGTATCAAACACTATGAACTCTGATGATATCTGTATCAAACACTATGAACTCTGATGATATTTGTATCAAACACTATGAACTTTGATGATATCTGTATCAAACACTATGAACTCTGATGATATCTGTATCAAACACTATGAACTCTGATGATATTTGTATCAAACACTATGAACTTTGATGATATCTGTATCAAACACTATGAACTCTGATGATATCTGTATCAAACACTATGAACTCTGATATTTGTATTAAACAAAATGAACTCTGATGATATCTGTATCAAACACTATGAACTCTGATGATATCTGTATCAAACATATGAACTCTGATAACTGATATATGTATCAAACACTATGAACTCTGATGATATCTGTATCAAACATATGAACTCTGATGATATCTGTATCAAACACTATGAACTCTGATGATATCTGTATCAAACATATGAACTCTGTATATGATATATGTATCAAAACACTCTGAACTCTGATGATATCTGTATCAAACACTATGAACTCTGATGATATCTGTATCAAACACTATGAACTCTGATGATATCTGTATCAAACACTATGAACTCTGATGATATCTGTATCAAACACTATGAACTCTGATGATATCTGTATCAAACCCTATGAACTCTGATGATATCTGTTAAAGAAAATTAACTCTGATGATATCTGTATCAAACACTATGAACTCTGATGATATTTGTATCAAACACTATGAACTTCTGATGATATCTGTATTAAACAAAATGAACTCTGATGATATCTGTATCAAACACTATGAACTCTGATGATATTTGTATCAAACAAATGAACTCTGATGATATCTGTATCAAACACTATGAACTCTGATGATATCTGTATCAAACACTATGAACTCTGATGATATCTGTATCAAACACTATGAACTCTGATGATATCTGTATCAAACACTATGAACTCTGATGATATCTGTATCAAACACTATGAACTCTGATGATATCTGTATCAAACA
>NW_025754302.1:0-9330 GCF_021184085.1 Oncorhynchus gorbuscha | reverse complement strand
ACACCCTGGCCTGAACAAATAATTAAAGAAAACACAAAATACTAAGACCAAGGCGCGACAGAACCCCCCAAGGTGCGGACTTCTCGGACGCACCTCAAAACCATAGGGAGGGTTCGGGGTGGGCGTCTGTCCATGGTGGCGGCTCCGGCGTGCTCGGGACGTGGGACCCCACTCCATTAATGTCATAGTTCCTCCTGCGTCCTGGATAATCCACCATCGCCTGCCGACCATGGCCTAATAGTTCTCACCCAGAACCCCACTGGACTGAGGGGCAGCTCGGGACTGAGGGGCAGCTCGGGACTGGAGGGGCAGCCCGGGACTGAGGGGCAGCCCGACTGGAGGGGCTAGCCCGGGACTGGAGGGGCAGCCCGGGATCGGAGGGGAAGCCCGGGGACTCGAGGGGAAGCCCGGGACTGAGGGGAAGCCCGGGACTGAGAGGGGGCCCAGGCACTGAGATGAAGCTCAGGCAGGTAGTTGGCGACCGGCAGATCCTGGCTGGCTGGCGGATCTGGAAGAGTCTGGTTGACTGGCAGATCTGGAAGATCATGGCTGACTGGCAGATCTGGAAGATCATGGCTGACTGGCGGATCTAGCTGCTCTCGCTGCTCCATGCAGACTGGCAGCGCTGTGAGAAGGAGCTGGCTCTGGAAGCAGCTGAACAGGCGGGAGACTCCGACAGCGCCTGTAGAGGAGGCAGCTCTGGAAGCGCTGAACAGGCGGGAGACTCTGAGCAGCGAGGAGAGGAGGAAAACGCTGGCTGCGCTGAACAGGCAGGGAGACTCCAGCAGCTGTAGAGGTGGAAAGCGCTGGCTGCGCTGAACAGGCGGGAGGCTCCGGCAGCGCAGGAGAGGAGAAAGGCTCTGGCTGCGCTAAACAGGCGGGGAGACTCCAGCAGCGCTGTAGAGGAGGAAAGCGCTGGCTGCGTTGAACAGGCGGGGGGCTCCGACAGCGCAGGAGAGGAGAAAGGCTCTGGCTGTGCTGAACAGGCGAGGCGCACTGAAGGCCTGGTGCGTGGTGCTGGAACTGGTGGTACTGGATCGAGGACACGCACAGGAAGCCTGGTGTGAGGGGAGCTGCTACCCACGGAGGACTGGTGTGTGAAGGTGGCACAGGATGGGCGCTGAACCGTGAAGGCGTACTGGAGATCTTGAGAGCAGGGCTGGCACAGGACGTGCAAGGCTGGGGGATGTGCACAGGAGGCTCAGTGCGTGAGGCTGGCACAACTTCACCAGCCGACTAACACGCACCTCAGGTTGAGTATGGAGCGCTAACTCAGGTGCTATCAAATCCCGACAAGATCCGTCGGACGAATATTATATCTATAGCACCAAACTAGCAACTCCCTCATTACTCTCTCCTCCACTTTCCCCCATAACTCCTTCACAGTCTCTGCTTAGCTCACCTCTAACACTGGCTCTGGTTCTGGTCTCCTCCTTGGCTCTCGATGAACAAGGAAAGTTGGCTCAGGTCACATCTCCTGACTCAGCCATACTCTCCCTAAGCCCCCCCAATACATTTTGGAGTGACTCACGGGCTTTCAGCCCGCCGTGCTTGTCTCTTTCGACTCCATTCTCGTCTATAGCCCTCTTCGCACTGCTGCAGGGAATCCCAGGCGGGCTCCTGCACTCGCTCTGGGTCGGCCGCCCACCTGTCTATTTCTTCCACGCCATACTCCATGCCTCTACCGTCCATAACGTCCTCCTTTAGATCCTGCCAGTTTACACACTGCTCGGTCTGTGAGTGGTGGGTGTTTCTGTAACTGCGTTAGTCTGTTGAAGAAAGAGGACCAAAAATGCAGTGTGTAGGTTACTCATGACTTTAATGAAAGAAATGACGGTACATGAGAATAACTGAAGAGCGAAACAACAAACGGAACGTGAAACTAATACAGCCTATCTGGTGAATACTACACAAAAAGACAGGAACAAACACCCACCAAATACAAGCGAAACTGAGGCTGCTAAATACGGTTCCCAATCGGAGACAATGATAAGCACCTGAATCCCTAATTGAGAATCGCCTCAGGCAGCCAAACCTATACCACACCCTAATCAACCGCAATCCCAAATAATACAAACCCCAATACGAATACAACATATAAACCCATGTACACCCTGGCCTACCCAAACATATAACAAAAACACATTTGACTGAGCTGAGCGGGAACTGTACTTCCTCAGTGGTAGGGAGGCGAGCAGGCCAGAGGTGGATGAACGCAGTGCCCTTATTTGGGTGTAGGGCCTGATCAGAGCCTGGAGGTACTGAGGTGCCGTTCCCCCACAGCTCCGTAGGCAAGCACCATGGTCTTGTAGCGGATGCGAGCTTCAACTGGAAGCCAGTGGAGAGAGCGGAGGAGCGGGGTGACGTGAGAGAACTTGGGAAGGTTGAACACTAGACGGGCTGCGGCGTTCTGGATGAGTTGTAGGGGTTTAATGGCACAGGCAGGGAGCCCAGCCAACAGCGAGTTGCAGTAATCCAGACGGGAGATGACAAGTGCCTGGATTAGGACCTGCGCCGCTTCCTGTGTGAGGCAGGGTCGTACTCTGCGGATGTTGTAGAGCATGAACCTACAGGAACGGGCCACCGCCTTGATGTTAGTTGAGAACGACAGTTTGTTGTCCAGGATCACGCCAAGGTTCTTAACGCTCTGGGAGGAGGACACAATGGAGTTGTCAACCGTGATGGCGAGATCATGGAACGTTACATGAAATAACTTATGAATATACAAAACAAACGGAACGTGAAAACGTATACAGCCTGTCTGGTGAATAACTAACACAGAGACAGGAACAATCACCCACAAAAACACAGTGAAACCCCGGCTACCTAAATATGGTTCCCAATCAGAGACAACGAGAATCACCTGACTGAGAACCGCCTCAGGCAGCCAAGCCTATGCTAGACACACCCCTAATCAGCCACAATCCCAATGCCTACAAAAACCCAATACGACAACACAATAACCCATGTCACACCCTGGCCTGAACAAATAATTAAAGAAAACACAAAATACTAAGACCAAGGCGTGACACTAAAGTGTAGGCTCTCTGTACCAGTTGCGGTTTCTTCTTACCAGCCCATATCATTCGGATGTGATAAGTTCTGTAACCTTTAAAGCACAAGTGGTTGGTGACACCTTAATTGTGGAAGATACGCTTGTGGTAATGGCTGGAGAGGAATGAGAGGAATGGTATCAAATACAGCAAACACATGGTTTCCATGCAGCCTCCACTGCTTTACAGAGCTTTCTCCAAAATGGCCACCAAGTATATTCATGTATTTACATACCAAGTCCCTTGGAAAGGTTGATTCTTTACATCTTACCCCTTTATCTGCCTTTCCTGACTATTTTATGTTATTAGCTGTGGACTTCCAAAGGAAAAAGCAGGCCCATTAGTTTAATGTTCTTCTCTCCTTCCTTTTTGTTATATTCTCTCTCCCATCCCACTGGGAACAGATGTGTATTGAATGTCTATTCCACGTTAGTTCAAAGTAATTTCATTGAAATAACTTGGAAACAACGTTGGTTCAACCAGTGTGTGCCCAGTGGAACGTAACCACATCATGTCTGCTAGATTTTCAATTACTCAAGCGCTCCTGTCCTCCACTTCACTGTCTCAACAAAACTTCATCCCCCATGTCCCACTTTACCATTCATGGAGACCATCTGAGTTCCCTGTCACTTTTTCCCTTTCTCTGGTTCTGTCTTTCACCATTAGCAAAACTGTCAGGAGACAAAACTCAATTGCTCTGCTCCTCAAAAGTCGCATAATTTCAAATAATAAGACTCTTTTTGACGAGTCGGTCAAGGTTAAGCCTATTCAAATGAATAATGTGAGTTCTGCTGGTTCATGATGGGGATAAAACCTACTTTTTACATAACACACACGCATATAAACTTTTTCAGTCAACAACATTTCCCATCCCCTCCAACCTTGGTTATTTCCCCCTCCTTTTGGCCTTGCTATTTCGCTTCTAATTCATTGACTAGCATATGCAGAATCTGCCCAACAATGAAAGTCCTTGTATATTTAACAAAATGTACTGTATGTGTTTGTGATTATGCGAGCGGTGGAGTGCAGTGATATCTGCCACTCTCAGCAGAACCGTCTGGCTTTGTTTGGCCGCTCCAAAAGGTGTCGTCTGGCACTTGAACCAAACAGACTCAGACACCTGCTCACCACGCAGCATCTGAGGAAAACACGACACGACAGGGCGATACACAAACACAGCACGGTGAATTCTAGACAAGGAACCGACAGGGCAGAAACGAATAACAAGGAGAGAAATAGGGACTCTAATCAGGGAAAAGGATCGGGAACAGGTGTGGGAAGACTAAATGATTGATTAGGGGAATAGGAACAGCTGGGAGCAGGAACGGAACGATAGAGAGAAGAGAGAGCGGGAGAGTGAGAGAGGGAGGGGGAGAGAGAGGGATAGAAAGAGGGAAAGAACCTAATAAGACCAGCAGAGGGAAACGAATAGAAGGAGAAGAACAGGGACAAGGCATGATAATCAATGACAAAACATGACAGTACCCCCCCACTCACCGAGCGCCTCCTGGCGCACTCGAGGAGGAATCCTGGCGGCAACGGAGGAAATCATCAATGAGTGAACGGTCCAGCACGTCCCGAGACGGAACCCAACTCCTCTCCTCAGGACCGTAACCCTCCCAATCCACTAAGTATTGGTGACCCCGTCCCCGAGAACGCATGTCCATGATCTTATGTACCTTGTAAATAGGTGCGCTCTCGACAAGGACGGGAGGGGGGGAGGGAAGACGAACGGGAGTGCGAAGAAAGGGCTTGACACAGGAGACATGGAAGACAGGATGGACGCGACGAAGATGTCGCGGAAGAAGCAGTCGCACAGCGTGGGATTGACGACCTGGGAGACACGGAACGGACCAATGAACCGCGGAGTCAACTTACGAGAAGCTGTCGTAAGAGGAAGGTTGCGAGTGGAAAGCCACACTCTCTGGCCGCAACAATACCTTGGACTCTTAATCCTGCGTTTATTGGCGGCTCTCACAGTCTGTGCCCTGTAACGGCAAAGTGCAGACCTCACCCTCCTCCAGGTGCGCTCACAACGTTGGACAAACGCTTGAGCGGAGGGAACGCTGGACTCGGCAAGCTGGGATGAGAACAGAGGAGGCTGGTAACCCAGACTACTCTGAAACGGAGATAACCCGGTAGCAGACGAAGGAAGCGAATTGTGAGCGTATTCTGCCCAGGGGAGCTGTTCTGCCCAAGACGCAGGGTTTCTGAAAGAAAGGCTGCGTAGTATGCGACCAATCGTCTGATTGGCCCTCTCTGCTTGACCGTTAGACTGGGGATGAAACCCGGAAGAGAGAGACTGACGGACGCACCAATCAAGCGACAGAACTCCCTCCAAAACTGTGACGTGAATTGCGGGCCTCTGTCTGAAACGGCGTCTAACGGGAGGCCATGAATTCTGAATACATTCTCGATAATGATTTGTGCCGTCTCCTTAGCGGAAGGAAGTTTAGCGAGGGGAATGAAATGTGCCGCCTTAGAGAACCTATCGACAACCGTAAGAATCACAGTCTTCCCCGCAGACAAAGGCAGACCGGTAATGAAGTCTAGGGCGATGTGAGACCATGGTCGAGAAGGAATGGGGAGCGGTCTGAGACGACCGGCAGGAGGAGAGTTACCCGACTTAGTCTGCGCGCAGTCCGAACAAGCAGCCACGAAGCGGCGCGTGTCACGCTCCTGAGTCGGCCACCAAAAGCGCTGGCGAATAGACGCAAGAGTGCCTCGAACACCGGGATGACCAGCTAACTTGGCAGAGTGAGCCCACTGAAGAACAGCCAGACGAGTGGAAACAGGAACGAAAAGGAGGTTACTAGGACAAGCGCGCGGCGACGCAGTGTGCGTGAGTGCTTGCTTAACCTGTCTTTCAATTCCCCAGACTGTTAACCCGACAACACGCCCATAAGGAAGAATCCCCTCGGGATCAGTAGAAGCCACAGAAGAACTAAACAGACGGGATAAGGCATCAGGCTTGGTGTTCTTGCTACCCGGACGGTAAGAAATCACAAACTCGAAACGAGCGAAAAACAACGCCCAACGAGCTTGACGGGCATTAAGTCGTTTGGCAGAACGGATGTACTCAAGGTTCTTATGGTCTGTCCAAACGACAAAAGGAACAGTCGCCCCCTCCAACCACTGTCGCCATTCGCCTAGGGCTAAGCGGATGGCGAGCAGTTCCACGATTACCCACATCATAGTTGCGCTCAGATGGCGACAGGCGATGAGAAAAATAAGCGCAAGGATGAACCTTATCGTCAGACTGGAAGCGCTGGGATAGAATGGCTCCCACGCCTACCTCTGAAGCGTCAACCTCGACAATGAATTGTCTAGTGACGTCAGGAGTAACGAGGATAGGAGCGGACGTAAAACGTTCTTTTAGAAGATCAAAAGCTCCTGGGCGGAACCGGACCACTTAAAACACGTCTTGACAGAAGTAAGAGCTGTGAGAGGGCAGCAACTTGACCGAAATTACGAATGAAACGCCGATAGAAATTAGCGAAACCTAAAAAGCGCTGCAACTCGACACGTGACCTTGGAGGGCCAATCACTGACAGCTTGGACCTTAGCGGAATCCATCTGAATGCCTTCAGCGGAAATAACGGAACCGAGAAAAGTAACGGAGGAGACATGAAAAGAGCACTTCTCAGCCTTTACGTAGAGACAATTCTCTAAAGGCGCTGTAGAACACGTCGAACGTGCTGAACATGAATCTCGAGTGACGGAGAAAAAATCAGGATATCGTCAAGATAGACAAAAACAAAGATGTTCAGCATGTCTCTCAGAACATCATTAACTAATGCCTGAAAAACAGCTGGCGCATTGGCGAGACCAAACGGCAGAACCCGGTACTCAAAATGCCCTAACGGAGTGTTAAACGCCGTTTTCCACTCGTCCCCCTCTCTGATGCGCACGAGATGGTAAGCGTTACGAAGGTCCAACTTAGTAAAGCACCTGGCTCCCTGCAGAATCTCGAAGGCTGATGACATAAGGGGAAGCGGATAACGATTCTTAACCGTTATGTCATTCAGCCCTCGATAATCCACGCAGGGCGCAGAGTACCGTCCTTCTTCTTAACAAAAAAGAACCCCGCCCCGGCCGGAGAGGAAGAAGGCACTATGGTACCGGCGTCAAGAGACACAGACAAATAATCCTCGAGAGCCTTACGTTCGGGAGCCGACAGAGAGTATAGTCTACCCCGAGGAGGAGTGGTCCCCGGAAGGAGATCAATACTACAATCATACGACCGGTGAGGAGGAAGGGAGTTGGCTCGGGACCGACTGAAGACCGTGCGCAGATCATGATATTCCTCCGGCACTCCTGTCAAATCGCCAGGTTCCTCCTGAGAAGTAGGGACAGAAGAAACGGGAGGATGGCAGACATTAAACACTTCACATGACAAGAAACGTTCCAGGATAGGATAGAATTACTAGACCAATTAATAGAAGGATTATGACATACTAGCCAGGGATGACCCAAAACAACAGGTGTAAACGGTGAACGAAAAATCAAAAAAGAAATAGTCTCACTGTGGTTACCAGATACTGTGAGGGTTAAAGGTAGTGTCTCAAATCTGATACTGGGAAGATGACTACCATCTAAGGCGAACATGGGCGTAGGCTTCTCTAACTCTCTGAAAGGAATGTCATGTTTCCGAACCCATGCTTCGTCCATGAAACAACCCTCAGCCCCAGAGTCTATCAAGGCACTACATGTAGCACCCGAACCGGTCCAGCGTAGATGGACCGACAAAGTAGTACAGGATTTTGATGGAGAGACTTGAGTAGTTGCGCTCACCTGTAGCCCTCCGCTTACAGATGAGCTCTGGCTTTACTGGACATGAATTAACAAAATGTCCAGCAACTCCGCAAATAGAGGCACAGGCGGTTGGTGATCCTCCGTTCCCTCTCCTTAGTCGAGATGCGAATCCCTCCCAGCTGCATGGGCTCAGTCTCTGAGCCAGAGGAGGAGATGGTTGCGATGCGGAGCAGGGAAACACCGTTGATGCGAGCTCTCTTCCACGAGCCCGGTGACGAAGATCTACCCGTCGTTCTATGCGGATGGCGAGAGCAATCAAAGTCCACATCTGAAGGAACCTCCCGGAGAGAATCTCATCCTTAACCACTGCGTGGAGTCCCTCCAGAAAACGAGCGAGCAGCGCCGGCTCGTTCCACTCACTAGAGGCAGCAAGAGTGCGAAACTCAATAGAATAATCCGTTATGGACCGTTCACCTTGGCATAGGGAAGCCAGGGCCCTAGAAGCCTCCCTACCAAAAACTGAACGGTCAAAAACCCGAATCATCTCCTCTTTAAAGTTCTGGTACTTGTTAGAGCAATCAGCCCTTGCCTCCCAGATAGCTGTGCCCCATTCTCGAGCCCGGCCAGTAAGGAGTGAAATGACGTAAGCAACCCGAGCTCTCTCTCTAGAGTATGTGTTGGGTTGGAGAGAGAACACAATCTCACACTGCGTGAGAAAGGAGCGGCACTCAGTGGGCTGCCCGGAGTAGCAAGGTGGGTTATTAACCCTAGGTTCTGGAGGCTCGGCAGGCCAGGAAGTAACAGGTGGCACGAGACGAAGACTCTGGAACTGTCCAGAGAGGTCGGAAACCTGAGCGGCCAGGTTCTCCACGGCATGGCGAGCAGCAGACAATTCCTGCTCGTGTCTGCCGAGCATGGCTCCTTGGATCTCGACGGCAGTGTAACGAGCGTCTGAAGTCGCTGGGTCCATTCCTTGGTCGGTTCCTTCTGTCATGCAGGTGAAAGAGGACCCAAAAGCGACTTGGCGAAAACAGAGTCTTTAATCCAGTAAAGTAAATACAATCAAAAAACACAACTTTCACTCGAAATGACGAGGACAAACTGGAGACTCGATCTTGAACAGCAGGTGAACAGCAGGTTGCCTCGGGAAGGCACTTGAACCAAACAGACTCAGACACCTGCTCACCACGCAGCATCTGAGGAAAACACGACACGACAGGGCGATACACAAACACAGCACGGTGAATTCTAGACAAGGAACCGACAGGGCAGAAACGAATAACAAGGAGAGAAATAGGGACTCTAATCAGGGAAAAGGATCGGGAACAGGTGTGGGAAGACTAAATGATTGATTAGGGGAATAGGAACAGCTGGGAGCAGGAACGGAACGATAGAGAGAAGAGAGCGGGAGAGTGAGAGAGGGAGGGAGAGAGAGGGATAGAAAGAGGGAAAGAACCTAATAAGACCAGCAGAGGGGAAACGAATAGAAGGAGAAGAACAGGGACAAGGCATGATAATCAAT
>NW_025754301.1:0-9332 GCF_021184085.1 Oncorhynchus gorbuscha | reverse complement strand
TGCACATGACCAGGGCACTGGAGGTCATGTGATGTGATGTACTCAAATGTATACACTTCCGTGAAAAGTTGCTCAATGTATGCTTCAAACATCGGTCTCCTTTTTTTTGAGGTGAAGACCCGAACCGTTCGTAAGTCCAGTTGATCCACGGCTAGTTTGAAACGGTACCAAGACTCCGTAACAGTGGTGTAGTCCAATACGTGGACGTTTGTCTTCTGACTGAAAAACGTTTCCAGCAAAGACATCTTGTTCTCGCCGTTTGCATTACAACGTTGACCATGTGGTCCGAATAGTAGATATATCTGAAAGCCGACATCGCTCCTACCTGTGACGCTTTTTACTTGCCTCTCCACGCACGAGCTGTGCTGCGGACACCGACAGTGAATTAGATCTATAATGAAGACTTCTGACATGTTGTCAAGTAAATGCAATAATGATATCCAATAAACGGAAACAACTTAACTAATAGATAAAAGCTTCTCTACAAGTGTGTTATGAATGATGCATTTCAAAGAGGCGATGTGCCTTTTTACGCAAAGAGGAACACATTTCCATGCGTTAACACGCCGCTTTCAGAAACTCCAGGGAGTTTGAACTTCCTCCTTGAATATCTCTGTTTCCTCCGGGGTTGTCACTAGTTACCACCGCCACAAAGTCAAAATGGTCTCTATCGTAGAAATTCACCAAAACAAAAATTAAATTAAGGCCAGGGTCAGACATAATGTTAGCAGCGTGGTTAGGGTTAGGTTTCAAATCATATTTTAAGAAGATAAATTGTAGAAAGGGGCGGGGGTTTAGCCATAATTATGACTTTGTAACTGTGGTAACTAGTGACGTCCGCCCTCCGCGGAAATTCCAGCGCGGGGTTTCTGCGACGGACTGTACAGCGGTAACCCAGTAATTCCTTAGACCTTTCTGACTTCCCTCTTCAATCCCTTTTATTGTTTTGAAGACACATAACTTCCTTATAGCCATATCATAATACATACTGTATCAATAATGTTTGGCCATGTTTGTGCTGGTCTGGTTTAGATGAAGAGGAAGTAGAATACTGTAAAAAAAAATATATATATATATTTATTATTTCACTCCTTTATTTAACTAGGTAGGGCTAGTTGAGAACAGGTTCTCATTTGCAACTGCGACCTGGCCAAGATAAAGCTTTGGCAGTGTGAACAGACAACACAGAGTTACACATGGAGTAAACAATTAACAATCAATAACACAGAGAAAAAGGGGAGTCTATATACAATGTGTGCAAAAGGCATGAGGAGGTAGGCGAATAATTACAATATTGCAGATTAACACTGGAGTGATAAATTATCAGATGAGCAGAAAAGTAAATAAATAAAAAACTGTGGGGATGAGGTAGGTGAAAATGGGTGTGCTATTTACCAATAGATTATGTACAGCTGCAGCGATCGGGTTAGCTGCTCAGCTAGCTGATGTTTGAAGCTGGTGAGGGAGATAAAAGTCTCCAACTTCAGCTGTTTTTGCAATCTGCTCCAGTCACAGGCAGAGAGTACTGGAACGAAAGGCGCCGAATGAGGTGTTGGCTTTAGGATGATCAATGAGATACACCTGCTGGAGCGCGTGCTACGGATGGGTGTTGCCATCGTGACCAGTGAGCTGAGATAAGGAGGAGCTTGCCTAGCATGGCCTTGTAGATGACCTGAAGCCAGTGGGTCTGGCGACGAATATGTAGCGAGGGGCCAGCCGACTAGAGCATACAAGTCGCAGTGGTGGGTAGTATAAGGTGCTTTAGTGACAAAACGGATGGCACTGTGATAAACTGCATCCAGTTTGCTGAGTAGAGTTTGGAAGCAATTTTGTAGATGACGTCGCCGAAGTCGAGGATCAGTAGGATAGTCAGTTTTACTAGGGTAAGCTTGGCAGCGTGAGTGAAGGAGGCTTTGTTGCAGAATAGAAAGCCGCTTCTTGATTTGATTTTTCGATTGGAGATGTTTGATATGGGTTTGGAAGGAGAGTTTGCAGTCTAGCCAGACACCTAGGTACTTATAGGTGTCCACATATTCAAGGTCGGAACCATCTAGTGTGGTGATGCTAGTCGGGCATGCGGGTGCAGGCAGCGATCGGTTGAAAAGCATGCATTTGGTTTTACTAGTGTTTAAGAGCAGTTGGAGGCCACGGAAGGAGTGTTGTATGGCACTGAAGCTCGATTGGAGGCTAGATAGCACAGTGTCCAATGACGGGCCGAAAGTGTATACAATGGTGTCGTCTGCGTAGAGGTGGATCAGGGAATCGCCCGCAGCAAGAGCAACATCATTGATATATACAGAGAAAAGAGTCGGCCCGAGAATTGAACCCTGTGGCACTCCCATAGAGACTGCCAGAGGACCGGACAACATGCCCTCCGATTTGACACACTGAACTCTGTCTGCAAAGTAATTGGTGAACCAGGCAAGGCAGTCATCCAAAACCGAGGCTACTGAGTCTGCCGATAAGAATATGGTGATTGACAGAGTCGAAAGCCCTTGGCAAGGTCGTGAAGACAGCTGCACAGTACTGTCTTTTATCGAGTTTTACAAGTTATGATGTCGTTTAGTACCTTGAGTGGCTGAGGTGCACCCGTGACCGGCTTGGAAACCAGACGGCATAGCTGAGAAGGTACGGTGGGTTTTAGATGGTCAGTGACCTGTTTGTTGACTTGGCTTTTGAAGACCTGATAGGCAGGGCAGGATGGATATAGGTCTGTAACAGTTTGGGTCAGGGTGTCTCCCCCTTTGAAGAGGGGATGACTGCGGCAGCTTTCAGTCCTTTGGGGATCTCAGACGATATGAAAGAGAGGTTGAACAGGCTGGTAATAGGGGCTTGCGACAATGGCGGCGGATAGTTTCAGAATGGCATAATGCGCAGACAGGGGTAGTGAGTGGGGTCTGGGTATGGCGGAGGTGTAAGCCAGGCACTGGGTGATGATGAGAGAGGTTTTATCTCTGGACATGCCTTTGATTGTAATGGGTGAGGTCACCGCATATGTTGAAGGTGGGACAAAGGAGGTATCAGGGTATGAGTGGGACTAGGGGCTCCATAGTGAACTAAAACAATGATAACTAACCTGAGCAACAGTATACAAGGCATATTGACATTTGAGAGAGACATACAGCGAGGCATACAGTAATCACAGGTGTTGAATTGGGAAAGCTAGCTAAAACAGTGGTGAGACAACAGCTAATCCCAGCTAGCACAACAGCAGGTAAAATGGCATTGACTGGGCAACGGGGCCGACAGATAAAACAAACAAGCAGAATGGAGTACCGTGATTAATGGACAGTCCAGCGTGCATCAGCTATGTAGCCAGAGTGATTAGAGTCCAGGGGCAGCGGTGGATGGGGCAGGGGGCTGGGCTGGCGAGTGTTATCCAGGTTAAGAAAACTAACAATGACTAAGTAGCTTGCTAGCCTACAGCTGTAGCTAAATAGCTTTGGTAGCTAGCTAGCTGGTAGCTAAATAGCTTGTAGCTAGCTGGCTGGTTAGCTTCTGGAGGTTCTTGAGTCTGTTCTAAAAATAAAGATAATAGCGATTCCGTATCACATTGGGTGGAGGCAGGTTTCCGGAAGAGTATAAACAATTTTTTAAATCGGGAAGAGATAGAAAGTACATATGGGCCATACAAACAAGACAACAGACAAGTACAGAAGGTGTGTTTAAGGGTGTGCTGTGTCAGGTGATTATGACTCAGCTCATCTATCTTCTCCAGGTCTCAATTGCAGGATGTCAAATGTAATCGAAAGGTAGTGTACAGGGCTGAATATGTATTTTAAAGAACTGATTTGGTCTCTGCTTGACACCAAAAAACACCCCATAATATCTGTCCCTCTGTCCTCCTTAACTTGTGGCAATGAGAAGTCCAGCAGATTTTAGCTCCATAACTGGCTACATAACTATTGCAGCCCCAGTCATGCATGAGAAAGGGGACCCAGCGACAACAGAAACAGAGTTTATTCAAGTCAAAAGAAAACGACAAATCCTGAATCCTTAACAGGAAATGTCCAAACAGGAATAACAGAAATCCCTAGTCTGTAGGAGGGAATAACAGGAGAAGTCGGCCACAGACTGCAGGTCGCCCGGGTGGCGAGGCCGTAGCTGACAGAGACACACCTGCTCACACGCAGCATCTGATGAAGGCAAAAACACGACAGGACAGGGCGACACACAATCACATACGGTGAATTCTAAACAAGGAACCCGACAGGACAGGAACGGAACACAAAGGAAGAAATAGGGACTCTAATCAGGGGAAAGGATCGGGAACAGGTGTGGGAAGACTAAATGATGATTAGGGGAATAGGAACAGCTGGGAGCAGGAACGGAACGATAGAGAGAAGAGAGAGCGAGAGAGTGAGAAGAGGAGGGGAGAGAGAGGGATAGAAAAGAGAGGAAAGAACCTAATAAGACCAGCAGAGGGAAACAATAGAATGGGGAGCACAGGGACAAGACATGATAAAAAATGACAAACATGACAGTACCCCCACTCACCGAGCGCCTCCTGGCGCACTCGAGAGGAATCTGGCGCAACGGAGGAAATCATCGATGAGTGAACGGCCAACCCGTCCGAGACGGAACCCAACTCTTTCCTCAGGACCGTAACCCTCCCAATCCACTAAGTATTGGTGACCCGTCCCGAACGCATGTCCATGATCTTATGTACCTTGTAAATAGGTGCGCTCTCGACAAGGACGGGAGGGGGAGGAAGACGAACGGGGGTGCGAAGAAAGGGCTTAACACAGGAGACATGGAAGACAGGATGGACGCGACGAAGATGTCGCGGAAAACGTCACCGCACAGCGACAGGATTGTGACCTGGGAGACACGGAACGGACCAATGAACCGCGGAGTCAACTTACGAGAAGCTGTCGTAGAGGAAGGTTGCGAGTGGAAAGCCACACTCTCTGGCCGCAACAATACCTTGGACTCTTAATCCTGCGTTTGTGGCGGCTCTCACCGTCTGTGCCCTGTAACGGCAAAGGGGCAGACCTCACCCTCCTCCAGGTGCGCTCACAACGTTGGACAAACGCTTGAGGCGGAGGAACGCTGGACTCGGCAAGCTGGGATGAGAACAGAGGAGGCTGGTAACCCAGACTACTCTGAAACGGAGAATAACCCGGTAGCAGGCAGAAGGAAGCGAATTGTGAGCGTATTCTGCCCAGGGAGCTGTTCTTTCAAGACGCAGGGTTTCTGAAAGAAAGGCTGCGTAGTATGCGACCAATCGTCTGATTGGCCCTCTCTGCTTGACCGTTAGACTGGGATGAAACCCGGAAGAGAGACTGACGGACGCGCAATCAAACGACAGAACTCCCTCCAAAACTGTGACGTGAATTGCGGGCCTCTGTCTGAAACGGCGTCTAACGGGAGGCCATGAATTCTGAATACATTCTCAATAATGATTTGTGCCGTCTCCTTAGCGGAAGGAGTTTAGCGAGGGAATGAAATGTGCCGCCTTAGAGAACCTATCGACAACCGTAAGAATCACAGTCTTCCCCGCAGACAAAGGCAGACCCGGTAATGAAGTCTAAGGCGATGTGAGACCATGGTCGAAAAAAATGGGAGCGGTCTGAGACGACCGGCAGGAGGAGAGTTACCCGACTTAGTCTGCGAGTCCGAACAAGCAGCCACGAAACGGCGCGTGTCACGCTCCTGAGTCGGCCACCAAAAGCGCTGGCGAATAGACGCAAGAGTGCCTCGAACACCGGGATGACCAGCTAACTTGGCAGAGTGAGCCCACTGAAGAACAGCCAGACGAGTGGAAACAGGAACGAAAAAGGAGGTTACTAGGACAAGCGCGCGAGCGACGCAGTGTGCGTGAGTGCTTGCTTAACCTGTCTTTTCAATTCCCCAGACTGTTAACCGACAAACACGCCCATAAGGAAGAATCCCCTCGGGATCAGTAGAAGCCACAGAAGAACTAAACAGACGGGATAAGGCATCAGGCTTGGTGTTCTTGCTACCCGGACGGTAAGAAATCACAAACTCGAAGCAAGCGAAAAACAACGCCCAACGAGCTTGACGGGCATTAAGTCGTTTGGCAGAACGGATGTACTCAAGGTTCTTATGGTCTCCCAAGCGACAAAAGGAACGTCGCCCCCTCCAACCACTGTCGCCATTCGCCTAGGAGCTAAGCGGATGGCGAGCAGTTCACGATTACCCACATCATGGTTGCGCTCAGATGGCGACAGGCGATGAGAAAAATAAGCGCAAGGATGAACCTTATCGTCAGACTGGAAGCTGGGATAGAATGGCTCCCACGCCTACCTCTGAAGCGTCAACCTGACAATGAATTGTCTAGTGACGTCAGGAGTAACGAGGATAGGAGCGGACGTAAAGCGTTCTTTTAGAAGATCAAAAGCTCCCTGGGCGGAACCGGACCACTTAAACACGTCTTGACAGAAGTAAGAGCTGTGAGAGGGGCAGCAACTTGACCGAAATTACGAATGAAACGCCGATAGAAATTAGCGAAACCTAAAAAGCGCTGCAACTCGACACGTGACCTTGGAGCGGGCCAATCACTGACAGCTTGGACCTTAGCGGAATCCATCTGAATGCCTTCAGCGGAAATAACGGGAACCGAGAAAAGTAACGGAGGAGACATGAAAAGAGCACTTCTCAGCCTTTACGTAGAGACAATTCTCTAAAGGCGCTGTAGAACACGTCGAACGTGCTGAACATGAATCTCGAGTGACGGAGAAAAAAAATCAGGATATCGTCAAGATAGACAAAAACAAGATGTTCAGCATGTCTCTCAGAACATCATTAACTAATGCCTGAAAAACAGCTGGCGCATTGGCGAGACCAAACGGCAGAACCCGGTACTCAAAATGCCCTAACGGAGTGTTAAACGCCGTTTTCCACTCGCCCCCTCTCTGATGCGCACGAGATGGTAAGCGTTACGAAGGTCCAACTTAGTAAAGCACCTGGCTCCCTGCAGAATCTCGAAGGCTGATGACATAAGGGGAAGCGGATAACGATTCTTAACCGTTATGTCATTCAGCCCTCGATAATCCACGCAGGGGCGCAGAGTACCGTCCTTCTTCTTAACAAAAGAACCCCGCCCCGGCCGGAGAGGAAGAAGGCACTATGGTACCGGCGTCAAGAGACACAGACAAATAATCCTCGAGAGCCTTACGTTCGGAGCCGACAGAGAGTATAGTCTACCTCGAGGAGGAGTGGTCCCCGGAAGGAGATCAATACTACAATCATACGACAGTGAGGAGGAAGGGAGTTGGCTGGGACCGACTGAAGACCGTGCGCAGATCATGATATTCCTCCGGCACTCCTGTCAAATCGCCAGGTTCCTCCTGAGAAGTAGGGACAGAAGAAAACGGGAGGATGGCAGACATTAAACACTTCACATGACAAAAACGTTCCAGGATAGGATAGAATTACTAGACCAATTAATAGAAGGATTATGACATACTAGCCAGGGATGACCCAAAACAACAGGTGTAAACGGTGAACGGAAAATCAAAAAAGAAATAGTCTCACTGTGGTTACCAGATACTGTGAGGGTTAAAGGTAGTGTCTCAAATCTGATACTGGGAAGATGACTACCATCTAAGGCGAACATGGGCGTAGGCTTCTCTAACTCTCTGAAAGGAATGTCATGTTTCGAACCCATGCTTCGTCATGAAACAACCCTCAGCCCCAGAGTCTATCAAAGGCACACTACATGCACCCGAACCGGTCCAGCGTAGATGGACCGACAAAGTAGTACAGGATTTTGATGGAGAGACTTGAGTAGTTGCGCTCACCTGTAGCCCTCCGCTTACAGATGAGCTCTGGCTTTACTGGACATGAATTAACAAAATGTCCAGCAACTCCGCAATAGAGGCACAGGCGGTTGGTGATCCTCCGTTCCCTCTCCTTAGTCGAGATGCGGAATCCCTCCCAGCTGCATGGGCTCAGTCTCAAAGCCAGAGGAGGGGGAGATGGTTGCCATGGAGCAGGGAACACCGTTGATGTAGCTCTCTTCCACGAGCCCGGTGACGAAAGATCTACCCGTCGTTCTATGCGGATGGCGAGAGCAATCAAAGAGTCCACATCTGAAGGAACCTCCCGGGAGAGAATCTCATCCTTAACCACTGCGTGGAGTCCCTCCAGAAAACGAGCGAGCAGCGCCGGCTCGTTCCACTCACTAGAGGCAGCAAGAGTGCGAAACTCAATAGAATAATCCGTTATGGACCGTTCACCTTGGCATAAGGAAGCCAGGGCCCTAGAAAGCCTCCCACCAAAAACTGAACGGTCAAAACCCGAATCATCTCCTCTTTAAAGTTCTGGAACTTGTTAGAGCAATCAGCCCTTGCCTCCCAGATAGCTGTGCCCCATTCTCGAGCCCGGCCAGTAAGGAGTGAAATGACGTAAACAACCCGAGCTCTCTCTAGAGTATGTGTTGGGTTGGAGAGAGAACACAATCTCACACTGCGTGAGAAAGGAGCGGCACTCAGTGGGCTGCCCGAGGTAGCAAGGTGGGTTATTAACCCTAGGTTCTGGAGGCTCGGCAGGCCAGGAAGTAACAGGTGGCACGAGACGTGAGACTCTGGAACTGTCAGAGAGGTCGGAAACCTGAGCGGCCAGGTTCTCCACGGCATGGCGAGCAGCAGACAATTCCTGCTCGTGTCTGCCGAGCATGGCTCCTTGGATCTTGACGGCAGTGTAACGAGCGTCTGAAGTCGCTGGGTCCATTCCTTGGTCGGTTCCTTCTGTCATGCAGGTGAAAGAGGACCCAAAAGCGACTTAACAGAAACAGAGTTTATTCAAGTCCAAACAGAAAACGACAAATCCTGAATCCTTAACAGGAAATGTCCAAACAGGGAATAACAGAAATCCTCTAGTCTGTAGGGGAATAACAGGAGAAGCGGCCACAGACTGCAGGTCGCTTCGGGGTAGCGCAGGCCGTAGCTGACAGAGACACCTGCTCACACGCAGCATCTGATGAAGGCAAAACACGACAGGACAGGGCGATACACAATCACAGCACGGTGAATTCTAAACAAGGAACCGACAGGACAGGAACGGAACACAAAGGAAGAAATAGGGACTCTAATCAGGGAAAGGATCGGGAACAGGTGTGGGAAGACTAAATGATGATTAGGGAATAGGAACAGCTGGGAGCAGGAACGGAACGATAGAGAGAAGAGAGAGCGAGAGAGTGAGAGAGGGAGGGGAGAGAGAGGATAGAAAGAGGAAGAACCTAATAAGACCAGCAGAGGGGAAACGGAATAGAATGGGGAGCACAGGGACAAGACATGATAATAAATGACAAACATGACACCCTGTGTGTGTAAAATGTATTAACAATTTTGATACCTTCTGGAAAC
>NW_025754300.1:0-9333 GCF_021184085.1 Oncorhynchus gorbuscha | reverse complement strand
CAGAACTCATGGCCTATAGCAGAGGATTGTATCAGAACTCATGGCCTATAGCAGAGGATTGTATCAGAACTCATGGCCTATAGCAGAGGATTGTATCAGAACTCATGGCCTATAGCAGAGGATTGTATCAGAACTCATGGCCTATAGCAGAGGATTGTATCAGAACTCATGGCCTATAGCAGAGGATTCTAGCAGAACTCATGGCCTATAGCAGAGGATTCTATCAGAACTCATGGCCTATAGCAGAGGATTGTATCAGAACTCATGGCCTATAGCAGAGGATTGTATCAGAACCCCATGGCCTATAGCAGAGGATTACTCAGAACTCATGGCCTATAGCAGAGGATTGTATCAAACTCATGGCCTATAGCAGAGGATTGTATCAGAACTCATGGCCCATAGCAGAGGATTGTATCAGAACTCATGGCTCATAGCAGAGGATTCTAGCAGAACTCATGGCCTATAGCAGAGATTCTAGCAGAACTCATGGGCCTATAGCAGAGGATTGCATCAGAACTCATGGCCTATAGCAGAGGATTCTAGCAGAACTCATGGCCTATAGCAGAGGATTGTAGCAGAACTCATGGCCTATAGCAGAGGATTGTATCAGAACTCATGGCCTATAGCAGAGGATTGTATCAGAACTCATGGCCTATAGCAGAGGATTCTATCAGGAACTTGTATCAGAACCCATGGCCTATAGCAGATTCTAGCAGAAACTTGGCCTAGCAGAACTCATTGGCCTATAGCAGAGGATTGTATCAGAACTCATGGCCTATAGCAGAGGATTCTAGCAGAACTACTCAGGCCTATAGCAGAGGATCAGAACCTGGCCTATAGCAGAGGATTGTATCAGAACTCATGGCCTATAGCAGAGGATTCTAGCAGAACTCATGGCCTATATCAGAGGATTCTAGCAGAACTCATGGCCTATAGCAGAGGATTCTAGCAGAACTCTGTAATAGTTCTATTGTATTTATTTCCCCTAACCACTTTGTGAATTCCCCTAACCACTCAGCTCTAAGATTTGAAACATCTTTAAATTCATGCGTTATCATTTTCTCTGAACTATGACTACTATAGGCCTATATCAATAGATTTTTTCATGTTGGTGACATTTTAACATTGTAATGGATTTCCTCTGCATGTCCTGCACTCAAGCAGAATGAACTACACAGATTTAAATTAAAAATATACACGATGCAAAAGCAGATCAGATATTGCAATAATGTCACATATATTTCAAACACGAGTTGCAAGAAGGGTATATGTTCAGAAGATGTGGACTGTATAGGACTGTGTATAGAGAGGACTGTGTATAGAGAGGACTGTGTACAGAGAGGACTGTGTATAGAGAGGACTGTGTACAGAGAGGACTGTGATAGAGAGACTGTGTACAGAGGGACTGTGTACAGAGAGGACTGTGTATAGAGAGGAGGACAGAGAGGACTGTGTATAGAGAGGACTGTGTACAGAGAGACTGTGTACAGAGAGGACTGTGTATAGAGAGGACTGTATACAGAGACTGTGTATAGAGAGGACTGTGTACAGAGAGGACTGTGTATAGAGAGGATCAGTACAGAGAGGACTGTGTACAGAGAGGACTGTGTACAGAGAGGACTGTGTACAGAGAGGACTGTATGAGAGGACTGTACAGAGAGGACTGTGGCAGAGAGGACTGTGTATAGAGAGGACTGTGTACAGAGAGGACTGTATACAGAGAGGACTGTGTATAGAGAGGACTGTGTACAGAGAGGACTGTGTACAGAGAGGACTGTGTACAGAGGATTGTGTACAGAGAGGACTGTATAGAGAGGACTGTGTACAGAGAGGACTGTATACAGAGAGGACTGTATAGAGAGGACTGTGTACAGAGAGGACTGTATAGAGAGTGACTGTGTACAGAGAGGACTGTATACAGAGAGGATCATACAGAGAGGACTGTATATAGAGAGGACTGTGTATAGAGAGGACTGTGTATGAGAGATCAGTATAGAGAGGATCAGGGTAGAGAGGACTGTGATAAGCAGAGAGGACTGTATACAGAGAGGACTGTGTATAGAGGACTGTGTACAGAGAGGACTGTGTACAGAGGACTGTGTACAGAGAGACTGTATACAGAGAGGACTGTATACAGAGAGGATTGTGTATAGAGAGGACTGTGTATAGAAGGACTGTATACAGAGGACTGTATAGAGAGGACTGTGTACTGTGTGTAGAGAGGACTGTGTATAGAGAGGACTGTGTACAGAGAGGACTGTATACAGAGAGGACTGTGTATAGAGAGGACTGTGCACAGAGAGGACTGTGTATAGAGAGGACTGTGTACAGAGAGGACTGTATACAGAGAGGACTGTGTACAGAGAGGACTGTGTACAGAGAGGACTGTATACAGAGAGGACTGTGTACAGAGAGGACTGTATACAGAGAGGACTGTGCAGAGAGGACTGTATACAGGGGACTATAGAGAGGACTGTGTATAGAGAGGACTGTATACAGAGAGGACTGTGTATAGAGGACTGTGTACAGAGAGGACTGTGTATAGAGAGGACTGTGTACAGAGAGGACTGTATACAGAGACTGTGTATAGAGAGGACTGTGTACAGAGAGGACTGTGTATAGAGAGGACTGTGTACAGAGAGGACTGTATACAGAGAGGACTGTGTATAGAGAGGACTGTGTATAGAGAGGACTGTGTATAGAGAGGACTGTATACAGAGAGGACTGTGTATAGAGAGGACTGTGTACAGAGAGGACTGTGTACAGAGAGGACTGTGTATAGAGAGGACTGTGTATAGAGAGGACTGTGTATAGAGAGGACTGTATACAGAGAGGACTGTGTATAGAGAGGACTGTGTACAGAGAGGACTGTGTATAGAGAGGACTGTGTACAGAGAGGATTGTGTACAGAGAGGACTGTGTATAGAGAGGACTGTGTATAGAGAGGACTGTGTATAGAGAGGACTGTATACAGAGAGGACTGTGTATAGAGAGGACTGTGTACAGAGAGGGCTGTGTATAGAGAGGACTGTGTACAGAGAGGACTGTGTACAGAGAGGATTGTGTACAGAGAGGACTGTGTATAGAGAGGACTGTATACAGAGAGGACTGTATACAGAGAGGATTGTGTACAGAGAGGACTGTGTATAGAGAGGACTGTGTATAGAGTACGGGGGTTGACACTGCAGTCAGGAGATACAGCAGGGCAGGCATCATCAGCATGGAGCTGTCTGTCTGTCTGTCTGTCTGTCTGTCTGTCTGTCTGTCTGTCTGTCTGTCTGTCTGTCTGTGTCTGTGTCTGTGTCTGTGTCTGTGTCTGTGTCTGTGTCTGTGTCTGTGTCTGTGTCTGTCTGTCTGTCTGTCTGTCTGTCTGTCTGTCTGTCTGTCTGTCTGTCTGTCTGTCTGTCTGTCTGTCTGGTTCATGTCAATACATTGTCTGTCTTAGATGGACTGTCTTTACTGTCGGTCTGTCTGTCTGTCTACATCTGTCTGTATTCTCTTCAACCTGTACCTCTCCCATTTCTGTACTGTCAATCTCTCCTTATTGCTGTCATTTTGGTTATACACATATCTGTCTGTATAATCTGTATATCTATCATTTTCAAGTCTGTCTGTCTATATTTTCTAATGTCTGATAAATATTTCTATAACTTCTGTACATGTGCAACCTGTTTTGTTATTTCATGGTTTACCATGTCAATTTTACTATTACACGGCTTAGATGGCTGTATTTATCTGCGAGGTCATTACCGAACTATCGATTACATCTGCTGTATTCTCTTAACCTGCCCTCCATTTCTGTACACCAATCTCTCCTTATTGCTGTCCTTTTGGTTATACACATATCTGCCTGTATAATCTGTATATCTATCATTTTCAAGGGGTCCTATATTTTCTAATGTAAGATAAATATTTATATAACCTCTGTACATGTGCAACCGTTTTGTTATTTCATGTAGTTTTACCATGTAGTTTTACTATTACACCTGCCCTGCTATAGGCTGTATTTATCTGAATGTAAACCCTGCTATAGGCTATTACACCTGCCCTGAATAGGCTAACACCCTGCTATAGGCTATTACACCTGCCCTGCTATAGGCTATTACACCTGCCCTGCTATAGGCTGTATGTATCTGAATGTAAACCCTGCTATAGGCTATTACACCTGCCCTATAGGCTATTACACCTGCCCTGCTATAGGCTATTACACCTGCCCTGCTATAGGCTGTATGTATCTGAATGTAAACCCTGCTATAGGCTATTACACCTGCCCTGCTATAGGCTATTACACCTGCCCTGCTATAGGCTGTATGTATCTGAATGTAAACCCTGCTATAGGCTATTACACCTGCCCTGCTATAGGCTATTACACCTGCCCTGCTATAGGCTATTACACCTGCCCTGCTATAGGCTATTACACCTGCCCTGCTATAGGCTATTACACCTGCCCTGCTATAGGCTATTACACCTGCACTGCTATAGGCTATTACACCTGCCCTGCTATAGGCTATTACACCTGCCCTGCTATAGGCTATTACACCTGCCCTGCTATAGGCTATTACACCTGCCCTGCTATAGGCTATTACACCTGCCCTGCTATAGGCTATTACACCTGCCCTGCTATAGGCTATTACACCTGCCCTGCTATAGGCTGTATGTATCTGAATGTAAACCCTGCTATAGGCTATTACACCTGCCCTGCTATAGGCTATTACACCTGCCCTGCTATAGGCTATTACACCTGCCCTGCTATAGGCTATTACACCTGCCCTGCTATAGGCTGTATTACAATGTAAACCCTGCTATAGGCTATTACACCTGCCCTGCTATAGGCTATTACATGTAAACCCTGCTATAGGCTATTACTGTATGTAAATCCTGCTATAGGCTATTACACCTGCCCTGCTATAGGCTATTACACCTGCTATAGGCTGTATTATCACCCCCTGCTATAGGCTGTATGTATCTGAATGTAAACCCTGCTATAGGCTATTACACCTGCCCTGCTATAGGCTGCATGTATCTGAATGTAAACCCTGCTATAGGCTAATATCTCTCCCTATAGGCTATGTATCTGAATGTAAGCCCTGCTATAAACCCTGCTGCTATAGGCTGTATGTATCTGAATGTAAACCCTGCTATGTAAACTCCCTGCTATAGGCTGTATGTATCTGAATGTAAACCCTGCTATAGGCTGCATGTATCTGAATGTAAACCCTGCTATAGGCTGTATGTATCTGAATGTAAACCCTGCTATAGGCTGTATGTATCTGAATGTAAACCCTGCTATAGGCTGTATGTATCTGAATGTAAACCCTGCTATAGGCTGTATGTATCTGAATGTAAACCCTGCTATAGGCTGTATGTATCTGAATGTAAACCCTGCTATAGGCTGTATGTATCTGAATGTAAACCCTGCTATAGGCTGCATGTATCTGAATGTAAACCCTGCTATAGGCTGTATGTATCTGAATGTAAACCCTGCTATAGTAATATCTCTCCCTATAGGCTGCATGTATCTGAATGTAAACCCTGCTATAGGCTGCATGTATCTGAATGTAAACCCTGCTATAGTAATATCTCTCCCTATAGGCTGTATGTATCTGAATGTAAACCCTGCTATAGGCTGTATGTATCTGAATGTAAACCCTGCTATAGGCTGTATGTATCTGAATGTAAACCCTGCTATAGGCTGTATGTATCTGAATGTAAACCCTGCTATAGTAATATCTCTCCCTATAGGCTGTATGTATCTGAATGTAAACCCTGCTATAGGCTGTATGTATCTGAATGTAAACCCTGCTATAGTAATATCTCTCCCTGCTATAGGCTATTGTATGTAAACCCTGAATAGTATTACACCTGCCCTGCTATAGGCTGTATGTATCTGAATGTAAACCCTGCTATAGGCTATTACACCTGCCCTGCTATGTATTACTGAATGTAAACCCTGCTATAGGCTGTATGTATCTGAATGCTAAACCCCTGCTATAGGCTGTATGTATCTGAATGTAAACCCTGCTATAGGCTAATATCTCTCCTGCTATAGGCTGTATGTATCTGAATGTAAACCCTGCTATAGGCTATATCTGAATGTAAAACCCTGCTATAGGCTGTATGTATCTGAATGTAAAACTGCTATAGGCAATATCTCCCTGCTATAGGCTGTATGTATCTGAATGTAAACCCTGCTATAGTAATATCTTCCCTATAGGCTGTATGTATCTGAATGTAAACCCTGCTATAGGCTGTATGTATCTGAATGCTATAGGCTGTACCCTGCTATAGGCTGTATGTATCTGAATGTAAACCCTGCTATAGGCTGTATGTATCTGAATGTAAACCCTGCTATAGGCTGTATGTATCTGAATGTAAACCCTGCTATAGGCTGTATGTATCTGAATGTAAACCCTGCTATAGGCTGTATGTATCTGAATGTAAACCCTGCTATAGGCTGTATGTATCTGAATGTAAACCCTGCTATAGGCTGTATGTATCTGAATGTAAACCCTGCTATAGTAATATCTCTCCCTATAGGCTGTATGTATCTGAATGTAAACCCTGCTATAGGCTGTATGTATCTGAATGTAAACCCTGCTATAGGCTGTATGTATCTGAATGTAAACCCTGCTATAGGCTGTATGTATCTGAATGTAAACCCTGCTATAGGCTGTATGTATCTGAATGTAAACCCTGCTATAGGCTGTATGTATCTGAATGTAAACCCTGCTATAGGCTGTATGTATCTGAATGTAAACCCTGCTATAGGCTGTATGTATCTGAATGTAAACCCTGCTATAGGCTGCATGTATCTGAATGTAAACCCTGCTATAGGCTGTATGTATCTGAATGTAAACCCTGCTATAGTAATATAATAATAAAATAATATAATATATGCCATTTAGCAGACGCTTTTATCCAAAGCGACTTACAGTCATGTGTGCATACATTCTACGATAACAACATTAGACCATTAGACCATAACAACATTAGACCATAACAACATTAGACCATTAGACCATAACAGCATTAGACCATTAGATCATAACATTAGATCATAACAACATTAGATCATAACAACATTAGACCATTAGACCATAACAACATTAGACCATAACAACATTAGACCATAACAACATTAGACCATTAGATCATAACAACATTAGACCATTAGACCATAACAACATTAGACAATTAGATCATAACAACATTAGATCGTAACAACATTAGATCATAACAGCATTAGACCATTAGATCATAACAGCATTAGACCATTAGACCATAACAACATTAGACCATAACAACATTAGACCATAACAACATTAGACCATAACAACATTAGACCATAACAACATTAGATCATAACAACATTAGACCATTAGACCATAACAACATTAGACCATTAGACCATAACAACATTAGATCATAACAACATTAGACCATAACAACATTAGACCATAACAACATTAGACCATAACAACATTAGACCATAACAACATTAGACCATTAGACCATAACACCATTAGACCATTAGACCATAACACCATTAGACCATTAGACCATAACAACATTAGACCATAACAACATTAGACCATTAGATCATAACAACATTAGACCATAACAACATTAGACCATTAGACCATAACAACATTAGAACATAACAACATTAGACCATAACAACATTAGACCATTAGACCATAACAACATTAGACCATTAGACCATAACAACATTAGACCATAACAACATTAGACCATTAGACCATAACAACATTAGACCATTAGACCATAACAACATTAGACCATTAGACCATAACAACATTAGACCATTAGATCATAACAACATTAGACCATAAATAAATATTAGACCATTAGACCATAACAACATTAGACCATTAGACCATAACAACATTAGAACATAACAACATTAGAACATAACAACATTAGACCATAACAACATTAGACCATTAGACCATTAGATCATAACAACATTAGACCATAACAACATTAGACCATTAGACCATAACAACATTAGAACATAACAACATTCAGAACATAACAACATTAGAACATAACAACATTAGACCATTAGAACATTAGACCATTAGACCATAACAACATTAGACCATTAGACCATAACAACATTAGAACATAACAGCATTAGACCATAACAATATTAGACCATTAGACCATAGCATGCTTTAACATTGGTTACATATAACAACATTAGACCCTTAACAACATTAAAATTACCCAACAACATTGGGCCATTATGATCATAACAACATTAGACCATAACACCATTAGACCATAACAACATTAGACCATTAGACCATAACAACATTAGACCATTAGACCATTAGATCATAACAACATTAGACCATTAGACCATAACAACATTAGACCATTAGATCATAACAACATTAGACCATAACACCATTAGACCATAACAACATTAGACCATTAGACCATAACAACATTAGACCATTAGATCATAACAACATTAGACCATAACACCATTAGACCATAACAACATTAGACCATTAGACCATAACAACATTAGACCATTAGACCATTAGATCATAACAACATTAGATCATAACAACATTAGACCATAACAACATTAGACCATTAGACCATAACAACATTAGACCATAACAACATTAGACCATTAGACCATTAGATCATAACAACATTAGACCATAACAACATTAGACCATTAGACCATAACAACATTAGAACATAACAACATTAGAACATAACAACATTAGACCATTAGAACATTAGACCATTAGACCATAACAACATTAGACCATAACAACATTAGACCATAACAACATTAGACCATAACAACATTAGACCATTAGACCATAACAACATTAGACCATTAGATCATAACAACATTAGAACATAACAACATTAGAACATAACAACATTAGAACATAACAACATTAGAACATAACAACATTAGACCATTAGAACATTAGACCATTAGACCATAACAACATTAGACCATAACAACATTAGACCATAACAACATTAGACCATAACAAACATTAGACCATTAGATCATAACAACATTAGACCACATAACACCATTAGACCATAACAACATTAGACCATTAGACCATAACAACATTAGACCATTAGATCATAACAACATTAGACCATAACAACATTAGACCATAACAACATTAGACCATTAGACCATAACAACATTAGACCATAACAACATTAGACCATAACAACATTAGACCATAACAATATTAGACCATTAGACCATAACAACATTAGACCATTAGACCATAACAACATTAGACCATAACCATAATATCT
>NW_025754299.1:0-9334 GCF_021184085.1 Oncorhynchus gorbuscha | reverse complement strand
CGCTCAACACAATAATAATATATATAATAATATAATATAATAATAATAACTGCCCAATGTCGTAACGCCAAACAATAACTGCCCAATGTCGTAACGCTCAACACAATAATAATATATATAATAATATAATATAATAATAATAACTGCCCAATGTCGTAACGCTCAACACAATAACTGCCCAATGTCATAACGCTCAACACAATAATAATATATATAATAATATAATATAATAATAATAACTGCCCAATGTCATAACGCTCAACACAATAATAATATATATAATAATATAATATAATAATAATAACTGCCCAATGTCGTAACGCTCAACACAATAACTGCCCAATGTCATAACGCTCAACACAATAATAATATATATAATAATATAATATAATAATAATAACTGCCCAATGTCGTAACGCTCAACACAATAATAATATATATAATAATATAATATAATAATAATAACTGCCCAAAGTCGTAACGCTCAACACAATAATAATATATATAATAATAATAACTGCCCAATGTCGTAACGCTCAACACAATAATAATATATATAATAATATAATATAATAATAATAACTGCCCAATGTCGTAACGCTCAACACAATAATAATATATATAATAATATAATATAATAATAATAACTGCCCAAAGTCGTAACGCTCAACACAATAATAATATATATAATAATATAATATAATAATAATAACTGCCCAATGTCGTAACGCTCAACACAATAATAATATATATAATAATATAATATAATAATAATAACTGCCCAATGTCGTAACGCTCAACACAATAATAATATATATAATAATATAATATAATAATAATAACTGCCCAATGTCGTAACGCTCAACACAATAACTGCCCAATGTCGTAACGCTCAACACAATAATAATATATATAATAATATAATATAATAATAATAACTGCCCAATGTCGTAACGCTCAACACAATAATAATATATATAATAATATAATATAATAATAATAACTGCCCAATGTCATAACGCTCAACACAATAATAATATATATAATAATATAATATAATAATAATAACTGCCCAATGTCGTAACGCTCAACACAATAACTGCCCAATGTCGTAACGCTCAACACAATAATAATATATATAATAATATAATATAATAATAATAACTGCCCAATGTCGTAATGCTCAACACAATAATAATATATATAATAATATAATATAATAATAATAACTGCCCAATGTCATAACGCTCAACACAATAATAATATATATAATAATATAATATAATAATAATAACTGCCCAATGTCGTAACGCTCAACACAATAACTGCCCAATGTCGTAACGCTCAACACAATAATAATATATATAATAATATAATATAATAATAATAACTGCCCAATGTCGTAACGCTCAACACAATAACTGCCCAATGTCGTAACGCTCAACACAATAATAATATATATAATAATATAATATAATAATAATAACTGCCCAATGTCGTAATGCTCAACACAATAATAATATATATAATAATATAATATAATAATAATAACTGCCCAATGTCATAACGCTCAACACAATAATAATATATATAATAATATAATATAATAATAATAACTGCCCAAAGTCGTAACGCTCAACACAATAATAATATATATAATAATATAATATAATAATAATAACTGCCCAATGTCGTAATGCTCAACACAATAACTGCCCAATGTCGTAACGCTCAACACAATAATAATATATATAATAATATAATATAATAATAATAACTGCCCAATGTCGTAATGCTCAACACAATAACTGCCCAATGTCGTAATGCTCAACACAATAACTGCCCAATGTCGTAACGCTCAACACAATAACTGCCCAATGTCGTAACGCTCAACACAATAATAATATATATAATAATATAATATAATAATAATAACTGCCCAATGTCGTAATGCTCAACACAATAACTGCCCAATGTCGTAACGCTCAACACAATAACTGCCCAATGTCGTAACGCTCAACACAATAATAATATATATAATAATATAATATAATAATAATAACTGCCCAATGTCGTAACGCTCAACACAATAATAATATATATAATAATATAATATAATAATAATAACTGCCCAATGTCGTAACGCTCAACACAATAACTGCCCAATGTCGTAACGCTCGGTAAACGTTGGCAAAAAATCATAGTTAAATTGTTGCCAGCAGCACAATTACAGTCACCAAGCAGTCACCAACCAAACCAGTTACAGTCACCAACACAGTCACCAACCAAACCAGTTACAGTCACCAACGCAGTCACCAACCAAACCAGTTACAGTCACCAACACAGTCACCAACCAAACCAGTTACAGTCACCAAGCAGTCACCAACCAAACCAGTTACAGTCACCAAGGAAGTCACCAACCAAACCAGTTACAGTCACCAAGCAGTCACCAACCAAACCAGTTACAGTCACCAACACAGTCACCAACCAAACCCTTGCACATTCACCAAGCAGTCACCTACCAAACCAGTTACAGTCACCAAGCAGTCACCAACCAAACCAGTTACAGTCACCAAAGCAGTCACCAGCAAACCAGTTACAGTCACCAAGCAGTCACCAACCAAACCAGTTACAGTCACCAAGCAGTCACCAACCAAACCAGTTACAGTCACCAAGCAGTCACCAACCAAACCAGTTACAGTCACCAAGCAGTCACCAACCAACCAGTTACAGTCACCATTACAAATTACCAACCAAACCAGTTACAGTCACCAAGCAGTCACCAAAACCAGTTACAGTCACCAAGCAGTCACCAACCAAACCAGTTACAGTCACCAACACAGTCACCAACCAAACCAGTTACAGTCACCAACACAGTCACCAACCAAACCAGTTACAGTCACCAAGCAGTCACCAACCAAACCAGTTACAGTCACCAATGCATTCACCAACCAAACCAGTTACAGTCACCAACCAAAATTATTTTTTAAATGTTCATCTCACCTCTTAGCTTTTGGTGTCGTGTTTCCCCAGGAGACTCATTTTAGCAGGGCCCCAGACTCATTTTAGATCACTGACCCCTAAACAGAGATCAAGCATGTTGGTTGTGGTTAACACGGTGACAACTAATTATCGAATGTCTATTGTTCTCTTTTTTATTCATTATATCCAAACAGTCAGGTGATTTAATGAAATCACATGAACATGCAGTTGTGATTGATATCTCTTCTCCATGGTAATGCTATGTTCCCTAACAAGAAATAACAAAAATTGGTGCTCAAACAGAAGAGAGTAACTAACAAAAGAGTCAATAATAGTGGAGGCTCCTCAAAGGAGGAAGGGGAGGTCTACCCTCCTCAGTGAATTTCATAAAAATAAAAATAGTGAAAGATTAAAGTTATCATTTTCAGCATAAATTGTGTAAATAGTTCACTCAAAGAAAGAGAAAGACAATAGTTGAACAGTATTGAACAAATTAATTTCTTCCAAATGACGAAGCAAGAGAGAGAGAGTGAGAGAATTATGTATATTTCATAGTATATATTTTTTTTTCACCTTCACTTACTTAGCTAGCATCAAATGCAGCTAGCTAATTTAGCCTACTCAAACACCCAGCTCAAACAGAGAAGGGTGCTATTTAGCAAGCTGACTATGGCTATCCAACACTGGAAGTCTTCCAAGTCAAGGTAAGCTTTTGAATCTATTAATTTGTTGTCACCGGGGCTCGCCAGTGTAACTGCTAAACTGCTTGCTGCTGACTTATCACTGTACTGCATGATTGTAGTGGGCTTATACTAACACGTTAGTTCTAGTAGCTATGTTGACTATGACTTGACAATTGATGGTATGTGTGTCGTGGTAGTTAGAGGTCATGATATGAAGGTTTGGCTTGAAAAGGTTTGTTCGCTGTTGCGCACAGAAGTCCACAAGCAAAGGAAAAGGTGAGAGGAAGAGAGCGCATAAATAGATGCAAGAAGTGTCATGCTGGTAAAAGAGGACCCAAAAGCGACTTAACAGAAGCCGAGTTTAATAATGTTCAAAACGGAATAACTGACATCCTCTAGATTTGTAGAGGGGAAAACAACTGGAGAAGCGGCCACAGACTGCAGGTCGCTTCGGGTAGGCGCAGGCCGTAGTCGACTGAGACACCTGCTCACACGCAGCGTCTGATGAAGGCACAAAACACGACAGAACAGGGTGATACACAATCACGGCAAAAAACACGACAGGACAGGGCGAAACGCAATCACAGCATGGTGAATACAATATAAGGAACCGACGGAACAGGAACGGATTACAAAGGAATAAATAGGGAATCTAATCAGGGGAAAGGATCGGGAACAGGTGTGGGAAGACTAAATGATGATTAGGGAATAGGAACAGCTGGGAGCAGGAACGGAACGACAGAGAGAAGAGAGAGAGCGCAGAGAGTGAGAGAGGGAGGGGGAGAGAGAGGGATAGAACCAAACAAGACCAGCAGAGGGAAACGAATAGCATGGGGAGCACAGGGACAAGACATGACAATAAATGACAAACATGACAGTACCCCCACTCACCGAGCGCCTGGCGCACTCGAGGAGGAATCCTGGCGGCAACGGAGGAAATCATCGATGAGCGAACGGTCCAGCACGTCCCGAGACGGAACCCAACTCCTTCCTCAGGACCGTAACCCTCCCAATCCACTAGGTATTGGTGACCCCGTCCCCGAGAACGCATGTCCATAATTTTATGTACCTTGTAAATAGGTGCGCTCTCGACAAGGACGGGAGGGGGAGGGAAGACGAACGGGGGTGCGAAGAAAGGGCTTAACACAGGAGACATGGAAGACAGGATGGACGCGACGAAGATGTCGCGGAAGCAGCAGTCGCACAGCGACAGGATTGACGACCTGGGAGACACGGAACGGACTAATGAACCGCGGAGTCAACTTACGAGAAGCTGTCGTAAGAGGAAGGTTGCGAGTGGAAAGCCACACTCTCTGGCCGCAACAATACCTTGGACTCTTAATCCTGCGTTTATTGGCGGCTCTCACCGTCTGTGCCCTGTAACGGCAAAGTGCAGACCTCACCCTCCTCCCAGGTGCGCCACAACGTTGGACAAACGCTTGAGCGGAGGGAACGCTGGACTCGGCAAGCTGGGATGAGAACAGAGGAGGCTGGTAACCCAGACTACTCTGAAACGGAGATAACCCGGTAGCAGACGAAGGAAGCGAATTGTGAGCGTATTCTGCCCAGGGAGCTGTTCTGCCCAAGACGCAGGGTTTCTGAAAGAAAGGCTGCGTAGTATGCGACCAATCGTCTGATTGGCCCTCTCTGCTTGACCGTTAGACTGGGGATGAAACCCGGAAGAGAGACTGACGGACGCACCAATCAAACGACAGAACTCCTCCAAAACTGTGACGTGAATTGCGGACCTCTGTCTGAAACGGCGTCTAACGGGAGGCCATGAATTCTGAATACATTCTCAATAATGATTTGTGCCGTCTCCTTAGCGGAAGGAAGTTTAGCGAGGGAATGAAATGTGCCGCCTAGAGAACCTATCGACAACCGTCAGAATCACAGTCTTCCCGCAGACAAAGGCAGACCGCAATGAAGTCTAAGGCAATGTGAGACCATGGTCGAGAAGGAATGGGAGCGGTCTGAGACGACCGGCAGGAGGAGAGTTACCCGACTTAGTCTGCGCGCAGTCCGAACAGGCAGCCACGAACGGCGCGTGTCACGCTCCTGAGTCGGCCACCAAAAGCGCTGGCGAATAGACGCAAGAGTGCCTCGAACACCGGGATGACCCGCTAACTTGGCAGAGTGAGCCCACTGAAGAACAGCCAGACGAGTGGAAACAGGAACGAAAAGGAGGTTACTAGGACAAGCGCGCGGCGACGCAGTGTGCGTGAGTGCTTGCTTAACCTGTCTTTCAATTCCCCAGACTGTTAACCCGACAACACGCCCATAAGGAAGAATCCCCCTCGATCAGTAGAAGCCACAGAAGAACTAAACAGACGGGATAAGGCATCAGGCTTGGTGTTCTTGCTACCCGGACGGTAAGAAATCACAAACTCGAAACGAGCGAAAACAACGCCCAACGAGCTTGACGGGCATTAAGTCGTTTGGCAGAACGGATGTACTCAAGGTTCTTATGGTCTGTCCAAACGACAAAAGGAACGGTCGCCCTCCAACCACTGTCGCCATTCGCCTAGGGCTGCGGATGGCGAGCAGTTCACGGTTACCCACATCATAGTTGCGCTCAGATGGCGACAGGCGATGAGAAAATAAGCGCAAGGATGAACCTTATCACAGACTGGAAGCGCTGGGATAGAATGGCTCCCACGCCTACCTCTGAAGGCCAACCTCGACAATGAATTGTCTAGTGACGTCAGAGTAACGAGGATAGGAGCGGACGTAAAACGTTCTTTTAGAAGATCAAAAGCTCCCTGGGCGGAACCGGACCACTTAAAACACGTCTTGACAGAAGTAAGAGCTGTGAGAGGGGCAGCAACTTGACCGAAATTACGAATGAAACGCCGATAGAAATTAGCGAAACCTAAAAGCGCTGCAACTCGACACGTGACCTTGGAACGGGCCAATCACTGACAGCTTGACCTTAGCGGAATCCATCTGAATGCCTTCAGCGGAAATAACAGAACCGAGAAAAGTAACGGAGGAGACATGAAAAGAGCACTTCTCAGCCTTTACGTAGAGACAATTCTCTAAAAGGCGCTGTAGAACACGTCGAACGTGCTGAACATGAATCTCGAGTGACGGAGAAAAATCAGGATATCGTCAAGATAGACAAAAACAAAATGTTCAGCATGTCTCTCAGAACATCATTAACTAATGCCTGAAAAACAGCTGGCGCATTGGCGAGACCGAACGGCAGAACCCGGTACTCAAAATGCCCTAACGGAGTATTAAACGCCGTTTTCCACTCGTCCCCCTCTGATGCGCACGAGATGGTAAGCGTTACGAAGGTCCAACTTAGTAAAGCACCTGGCTCCCTGCAGAATCTCGAAGGCTGATGACATAAGGGGAAGCGGATAACGATTCTTAACCGTTATGTCATTCAGCTCCTCGATAATCCACGCAGGGGCGCAGAGTACCGTCCTTCTTCTTAACAAAAAAGAACCCGCCCGGCCGGAGAGGAAGAAGGCACTATGGTACCGGCGTCAAGAGACACAGACAAATAATCCTCGAGAGCCTTACGTTCGGGAGCCGACAGAGAGTATAGTCTACCTCGAGGAGGAGTGGTCCCCGGAAGGAGATCAATACTACAATCATACGACCGGTGAGGAGGAAGGGAGTTGGCTCGGGACCGACTGAAGACCGTGCGCAGATCATGATATTCCTCCGGCACTCCTGTCAAATCGCCAGGTTCCTCCTGAGAAGTAGGGACAGAAGAAATGGGAGGGATGGCAGACATTAAACACTTCACATGACAAGAAACGTTCCAGGATAGGATAGAATTACTAGACCAATTAATAGAAGGATTATGACATACAAGCCAGGGGTGACCCAAAACAACAGGTGTAAACGGTGAACGGAAAATCAAAAAAGACATAGTCTCACTGTGGTTACCAGATACTGTGAGAGTTAAAGGTAGTGTCTCAAATTTGATACTGGGAAGATGACTACCATCTAAGGCAAACATGGGCGTAGGCCTGTCTAACGGTCTGAAAGGAATGTTATGTTTCCGAGCCCATGCTTCGTCCATGAAACAACCCTCAGCCCCAGAGTCAATCAAAGCACTGCATGTAGCACCCGAACCGGTCCAGCGTAGATGGACCGACATAGTAGTACAAGATCTAGATGAAGGGACCTGAGTAGTAGCGCACCAGTAGCCCTCCGCTTACTGATGGGCTCTGGCCTCTTACTGGACATGAAATAACAAAATGTCCAGCAACTCCGCAATAGAGGCACAGGCGGTTGGTGATCCTCTGTTCCCTCCTTATTCGAGATGCGAATCCCTCCCAGCTGCATGGGCTCAGTCTCAAAGCCAGAGGAGGGAGATGGTTGCGATGCGGAGCAGGGAAACACCGTTGATGCGAGCTCTCTTCCACGAGCCCGGTGACGAAGATCTACCCGTCGTTCTATGCGGATGGCGAGAGCAATCAAAGAGTCCACATCTGAAGGAACCTCCCGGGAAAGAATCTCATCCTTAACCGCTGCGTGGAGTCCCTCCAGAAAACGAGCGAGCAGCGCCGGCTCGTTCCACTCACTAGAGGCAGCAAGAGTGCGAAACTCAATGGAATAATCCGTTATGGACCGTTCACCTTGGCATAAGGAAGCCAGGGCCCTAGAAGCCTCCTCACCAAAAACTGAACGGTCAAAAACCCGAATCATCTCCTCTTTAAAGTTCTGGAATCTGTTAGAGCAATCAGCCCTTGCCTCCCAGATAGCTGTGCCCCATTCTCGAGCCCGGCCAGTAAGGAGGAAATGACGTAAGCAACCCGAGCTCTCTCTAGAGTATGTGTGGGGTTGAGAGAGAGAACACAATCTCACACTGCGTGAGAAAGGAGCGGCACTCAGTGGGCTGCCCGGAGTAGCAAGGTGGGTTATTAACCCTGGGTTCTGGAGGCTCGGCAGGCCAGGGAGTAACAGGTGGCACGAGACGTAGACTCTGGAACTGTCCAGAGAGGTCGGAAACCTGAGCGGCCAGGTTCTCCACGGCATGGCGAGCAGCAGACAATTCCTGCTCGTGTCTGCCGAGCATGGCTCCTTGGAACTCGACGGCAGTGTAACGAGCGTCTGAAGTCGCTGGGTCCATTCCTTGGTCGGTTCCTTCTGTCATGCTGGTAAAAGAGGACCCAAAAGCGACTTAACAGAAACAGAGTTTATTAATGTTCAAAACCGAATAACTGAAATCCTCTAGATTTGTAGAGGGGAAAACAACTGAGAAGCGGCCACAGACTGCAGGTCGCTCGGGTAGGCGCAGGCCGTAGTCAACTGAGACACCTGCTCACGCAGCGTCTGATGAAGGCACAAAACACGCACAGAACAGGGTGATACACAATCACGGCAAAAACACGACAGGACAGGGCGAAACGCAATCACAGCATGGTGAATACAAAAACAAGGAACCGACGGAACAGGAACGGATTACAAAGGAATAAATAGGGAATCTAATCAGGGGAAAGGATCGGGAACAGGTGTGGGAAGACTAAATGATGATTAGGGGAATAGGAACAGCTGGGAGCAGGAACGGAACGACAGAGAGAAGAGAGAGCGAGAGAGTGAGAGAGGGAGGGGGAGAGAGAGGGATAGAACCAAACAAGACCAGCAGAGGGAAACGAATAGCATGGGGAGCACAGGGACAAGACATGACAATAAATGACAAACATGAC
>NW_025754298.1:0-9338 GCF_021184085.1 Oncorhynchus gorbuscha | reverse complement strand
AGGTGGTCTACAGGGTGTTATGTGTATATATATAGAGGTGGTCTACAGGGTGTTGTGTGTATATATAGAGGTGGTCTACAGGGGTGTTGTGTATATATATAGAGGTGGTCTACAGGGTGTTGTGTGTATATATATATATAGGGGTGGTCTACAGGGTGTTGTGTGTATATATGAGGTGGTCTACAGGGTGTTGTGTATATATATATAGAGGTGGTCTACAGGGTGTTGTGTGTATATATATATAGAGGTGGTCTACAGGGGTGTTATATATATAGTATATGAGGTGGTCTACAGGGTGTTATATGTATATATATATAGAGGTGGTCTACAGGGTGTTGTGTATATATATATATATATAGGTGGTCTACAGGTGTTGTGTATATATGAGGTGGTCTACAGGGTGTTGTGTATATATATATAGAGGTGGTCTACAGGGTGTTGTGTGTATATATATATAGGGTGGTCTACAGGTGTTGTGTGTATATATATATATATATGAGGTGGTCTACAGGGTGTTGTGTGTATATATATATAGGGTGGTCTACAGGGTGTTGTGTATATATATATATATAGAGGTGGTCTACAGGGTGTTGTGTGTGTATATATAGAGGTGGTCTACAGGGTGTTGTGTATATATATATATAGAGGTGGTCTACAGGGTGTTATGTGTATATATAGAGGTGGTCTACAGGGTGTTGTGTATATATATATAGAGGTGGTCTACAAGGTGTTGTTATTATATATATATATAGAGGTGGTCTACAGGGGTGTTATATTTATATATATATATATAGAGGTGGTCTACAGGTGTTGTGTATATATATATATAGAGGTGGTCTACAGAGTGTTGTATATATATATATAGGTGGTCTACAGGGTGTTGTGTGTATATATATATAGTGATATTTATACAATATTATATATATAGAGGTGGTCTACAGGGTGGTGTGTGTATATATATCTTAGAGTGATCTACAGGGTGTTGTATATACTATGAGGTGGTCTACAGGGTGTTGTGTGTGTGTGTATATATATATAGGTGAGTCTACAGGGTGTTGTGTGTATATATATATATATATATATATATATATATATAGAGGTGGTCTACAGGGTGTTGTGATATATATATATGTAGAGGTGGTCTACAGGGTGTTGTATATATATATATATATAGAGGTGGTCTACAGGGTGTTGTGTGTATATATATAGAGGTGGTCTACAGGGTGTTGTGTGATATATATATAGAGGTGGTCTACAGGGTGGTGTGTGTGTATATATAGAGGTGGTCTACAGGGTGTTTGTGTATATAGAGGTGGTCTACAGGGTGTTTGTGTATATAGAGGTGGCTCCAGGGTGTTGTGTATATATATAAGTAGAGGTCTACAAGGTGTTGTATATATATATATAGTACATATATATATATATATGAGGTGGTCTACAGGGTGGTGTATATATATATGTAGAGTGTGGGTCTACAGGGTGTTGTATATATATATATATATATATAGAGGTATTCACAGGTGTTGTGTGTGTATATATAGAGGTGGTCTACATAGGTGTTGTGTATAGTGTTATATAGAGGTCTCATAGTATGGTGTGGTGGGAAGATAGAGGTCTGCAGGGTGTTGTGTATATATGAGGTCCAGGGCGTTGTGTATATATATATGTAGAGGTGGTCCACAGGGTGTTGTATATATATAGAGGTGGCTCATGAGGGTGTTGTGTGTATATATAGAGGTGGTCTGTTATAAGTGTTAGGTGCATACATATATAGAGGTGGTCTACAGTTATTTATATATATATATATGTAAGTGGTCTACAGGGTGTTGTATATATATATAGGTGGTCTACGGGGTGTTGTGTGTATAGCATATATATATATATATATATATATATATATATATATATATATATAGAGGTGGTTTACAGGGTGTTGTGTGTATATATATATATGTAGAGGGTGGTCTACAGGGTGTATATATATATAGGTGGTCTACAGGGTGTTGTGTGTATATATATATATACATATATATATATATAGAGGTGGTTTACAGGGTGTTGTGTATATATATATATGGTCTACAGGGTGTTGTGTGTATATATATATAGAGGTGGTCTACAGGGTGTTGTATATATATATATATAGAGGTGGTCTACAGGGTGTTTGTGTGTATATATATATAGAGGGTGGTCTACAGGGTGTTGTGTGTATATATATATAGAGGTGGTCTACAGGGTGTTGTGTGTATATATAGAGGTGGTCTACAGGGTGTTGTATATATATATATATAGAGGTGGTCTACAGGGTGTTGTGTGTATATATATATAGAGGTGGTCTACAAGGGTGGGTGTGTATATATATATAGAGGTGGTCTACAGGGTGTTGTGTATATATATATAGAGGTGGTCTACAGGGTGTTGTGTGTATATATATATATATATATATATATAGGGTGGTCTACAGGGTGTTGTGTGTATATATATATATATATATATATATATATAGAGGTGGTCTACAGGGTGTTGTGTGTATATATATATAGAGGTGGTCTACAGGGTGTTTGTGTATATAGAGGTGGTCTACAGGGTGTTTGTGTATATATATAGAGGTGGTCTACAGGGTGTTGTGTATATATATATATATAGAGGTGGTCTACAAGGTGTTGTGTATATATATATATATATAGAGGTATACAGGGTGGTGTGTATATATATATATATAGAGGTCTATGGTGTGTATATATATATAGAGGTGGTCTACAGGGTGTTGTGTGTATATATATATATAGAGGTGGTCTACAGGGTGTTGTATATATATATATATATATATAGATAGAGGTGGTCTATAGGGTGTTGTGTGTGAGGCTATATAGATGGTCTACAGGGTGTTGTGTGTATATATATAGAGGTGGTCTACAGGGTGTTGTGTATATATATATGTAGAGGTGGTTCACAGGGTGTTTGTGTGTATATATATAGAGGTGGTCTACAGGGTGTTGTGTGTATATATATAGAGGTGGTCTACAGGGTGTTGTGTGTGTGTATATATATATATAGAGGTGGTCTACAGGAAAATTATATATATATAGTGTGGTCTACAGGGTGTTATATATATATATATATGTAGAGGTGGTCTACAGGGTGTTGTATATATATATAGGTGGTCTACAGGGTGTTGTGTGTGTATATATATATATATATATATATATATATATATATAGAGTATATATATAGAGGTGGTTTACAGGGGTGTTGTGTGTATATATATATATGTAGAGGTGGTCTACAGGGTGTTGTATATATATATAGGTGGTCTACAGGGTGTTGTGTGTATATATATATATACATATATATAGAGGTGGTTTACAGGGTGTTGTGTATATATATATATGTAGAGGTGGTCTCACAGGGTGTTATATATATATATATATAGAGAGTGGTCTACAGGGTGTTATATATATATATATAGAGGTGGTCTACAGGGTGTTGTGTATATATATAGAGGTGGTCTACAGGGTGGTGTGTGTGTATATATATAGAGGTGGTCTACAGGGTGTTGTGTATATATATATATAGAGTGTGGTCTGTTAGGGTGTTGTGTGTATATATATATAGAGGTGGTCTACAGGGTGGTGTGTATATATATAGAGGTGGTCTCACATAGGTGTTGTGTATATATATAGAGGTGGTCTACAGGTGTTGTGTGTATATATATATAGAGGTGGTCTATGTTGTGTGTATATATATATAGAGGTGGTCTAATAGGGTGTTGTGTGTATATATATATAGAGGTGGTCTACAGGGTGTTGTGTGTATATATATATAGAGGTGGTCTACAGGGTGTTGTGTGTATATATATATATAGAGGTGGTCTACAGGGTGTTGTTGTGTGTATACATATAGAGGTGGTCTGGTTAGTGGGTGTTGTGTGTATATATATATAGAGTGTATGTTGTGTGTATATATATATATATATATAGAGGTGGTCTACAGGGTGTTGTGTATATATATATATATATATATATATATAGAGGTGGTCTACAGGGTGTTGTGTATATATATATATATAGAGAGGTGGTCTACAGGGTGTTGTATATATATATATATATAGAGGTATATATATATATAGAGTGTGGGTCACAGGGTGTTGTGTGTATATATATATATATATAGAGGTGGTCTACAGGGTGGTGTGTATATATATATAGAGGAGGTCTACAGGGTGGTGTATATATATATATAGAGGTATGTTGTGTATATATAGAGGTGGCTGGTATATAGGGTGGGGGTGGTGTATATATATATATATATATATATATATATATATATATATATATATATATATATAGAGGTGGCCCTTACAGGGTGTTGTGTGTGTATATAGAGGTGGTCTACAGGGTGTTGTGTATATATATAGAGGTGGTCTACAGGTGTTGTGTATATATATATATAGAGGTGGTGTACAGGGTGGTGTGTATATATATAGAGGTTGTGTACTGGAAGTTTGTGTATATAGAGGTTGTGTACTGGGTGTTTGTGTATATTGAGGTGGTGTACTGGGTGTTTGTGTATATTGAGGTGGTGTACTGGGTGTTTGTGAGTATTGAGGTGGTGTACTGGGTGTTTGTGTATATTGAGGTGGTGTACTGGGTGTTTGTGTATATAGAGGTGGTCTATGAACTTCCTCCCCAGTCCACGCATGCCCTCTTCCCAGTCCACGATGCTCCTCTCCCAGTCCACGATGCCCTTCCAGTCCACGATGCTCCTCTCCCCAGTCCACGATGCTCCTCTCCCAGTCCACGATGCTTCTCTCCCAGTCCACGATGCTTCTCTCCCAGTCCACGATGCTCTTCTCCCAGTCCACGATGCTCCTCCCCAGTCCACGATGCTCCTCCCCAGTCCACGTGTCCTGAGATGCAGCCTGTCCCTGTGTTCCCAATGAATAAACAGATCCTCGTCTCCAGTTAAGCCTGTGTGTGTCAGTGTGCCCTGAGCCGGTGTTGATTGGCTGACAGGCGTTGGTTTTAGCTTGGCCTCACTCTGCTCTGCTCTACTGTTTCAACGTGTCATCGCTCGGGAGGAGTCCCTCCCCCTCCCCCCTCACACTCCCATGTTGTGTCTGCCAAACCACAGATCAGAGTTAACCTTTCAACCCCGCTCAGCAGACTGCTACACACACACACACACACACACACACACACACACACACACACACACACACACACACACACACACACACACACACACACACACACACACACACACACACACACACACACACACACACACACACACACACACAGCCATGTGAGTGAGCGAATAAGCAGCCCTTCACTCAACCATCCGTCTACTTTGACTGTTGTCTGTCTGTCAGCCTCACTAGTTATCTGTCGTCAGGCCTCACTAGTTGTCTGTCTGTCTCACTAGTTGTCTGTCTGTCTCACTAGTTGTCTGTCTGTCAGCCTCACTCAACCATCCGTCTACTTTGACTGCTGTCTGCCTGTCAGCCTCACTAGTTGTCTGTCTGTCTGTCAGCCTCACTAGTTGTCTGTCTGTCTCACTAGTTGTCTGTCTGTCAGCCTCACTCAACCATCCGTCTACTTTGAATGTTGTCTGTCTGTCAGCCTTCACTAGTTGTCTGTCTGGGTTCACTAGTTGTCTGTCTGTCAGCCTCACTAGTTGTCTGTCTGTCTCACTAGTTGTCTGTCTGTCAGCCTCACTCAACCATCCGTCTTCACTTTGAATGTTGTTCGTCTGTCTGTCTCACTAGTTGTCTGTCTGTCAGCCTCACTAGTTGTCTGTCTGTCTCACTAGTTGTCTATCTGTCTGTCTCACTAGCGCCGTTCGTCTGTCAGCCTCACTAGTTGTCTGCTCGTCTGTCTCACTAGTTGTCTGTCTGTCAGCCTCACTAGTTGTCTGTCTGTTCGTCTCACTAGTTGTTGTCTGTCAGCCTCACTAGTTGTCTGTCTGTCAGCCTCACTAGTTGCTCCGTCTGTCTCACTAGTTGTCTGTCTGTCAGCCTCACTAGTTGTCTGTCTGTCTGTCTCACTAGTTGTCTGTCTGTCAGCCTCACTAGTTGTCTGTCTGTCTGTCTGTCTGTCTGTCTGTCTGTCTGTCTGTCTGTCTGTCTGTCTACTCGTCTGTCTGTCTGTCTGTCTGTCTGTCTGTCTGTCTGTCTGTCTGTCTAGCGGTTCGTTATCGTCTCACTAGTTGTCTGTCTGTCAGCCTCACTAGTTGTTCGTCTGTCTGTCAGCCTCTCACTAGTTGTCTGTCTGTCTCACTTCAGTTGTTCGTCTGTCAGCCTCTACCAACCATCCGTCTACTTTGAATGTTGTCTGTCTGTCAGCCTCACTAGTTGTCTGTCTGTGCTCACTAGTTGTCTGTCTGTCAGCCTCACTAGTTGTCTGTCTGTCAGCCTCACTAGTTGTCTGTCTGTCTCACTAGTTGTCTGTCTGTCAGCCTCACTCAACCATCCGTCTACTTTGAATGTTGTCGGTCTGTCTGTCTCACTAGTTGTCTGTCTGTCAGCCTCACTAGTTGTCTGTCTGTCAGCCTCACTAGTTGTCTATCTGTCTGTCTCACTAGTTGTCTGTCTGTCAGCCTCACTAGTTGTCTGTCTGTCTGTCTCACTAGTTGTCTGTCTGTCAGCCTCACTAGTTGTCTGTCTGTCTGTCTCACTAGTTGTCTGTCTGTCAGCCTCACTAGTTGTCTGTCTGTCAGCCTCACTAGTTGTCTGTCTGTCTCACTAGTTGTCTGTCTGTCAGCCTCACTAGTTGTCTGTCTGTCTGTCTCACTAGTTGTCTGTCTGTCAGCCTCACTAGTTGTCTGTCTGTCTGTCTGTCTGTCTGTCTGTCTGTCTGTCTGTCTGTCTGTCTCACTAGTTGTCTGTCTATCTGTCTCACTAGTTGTCTGTCTGTCAGCCTCACTAGTTGTCTGTCTGTCTGTCAGCCTCACTAGTTGTCTGTCTGTCTCACTAGTTGTCTGTCTGTCAGACTCACTCAACCATCCGTCTACTTTGAATGTTGTCTGTCTGTCAGCCTCACTAGTTGTCTGTCTGTCTGTCTCACTAGTTGTCTGTCTGTCAGCCTCACTAGTTGTTTGTCTGTCAGCCTCACTAGTTGTCTGTCTGTCAGCCTCACTCAACCATCCGTCTACTTTGAATGTTGTCTGTCTGTCAGCCTCACTAGTTGTCTGTCTGTCAGCCTCACTAGTTGTCTGTCTGTCTGTCTCACTAGTTGTCTGTCTGTCAGCCTCACTAGTTGTTTGTCTGTCAGCCTCACTAGTTGTCTGTCTGTCTCACTAGTTGTCTGTCTGTCAGCCTCACTAGTTGTCTGTCTGTCAGCCTCACTAGTTGTCTGTCTGTCAGCCTCACTAGTTGTCTGTCTGTCTGTCTCACTAGTTGTCTGTCTGTCTGCCTCACTAGTTGTCTGTCTGTCAGCCTCACTAGTTGTCTGTCTGTCTCACTAGTTGTCTGTCTGTCTGTCTGTCTGTCTCACTAGTTGTCTGTCTGTCTGTCTGTCTGTCTGTCTGTCTCACTAGTTGTCTGTCTGTCTGTCTCACTAGTTGTCTGTCTGTCTGTCTCACTAGTTGTCTGTCTGTCTGTCAGCCTCACTAGTTGTCTGTCTGTCAGCCTCACTAGTTGTCTGTCTGTCTGTCTCACTAGTTGTCTGTCTGTCTGTCTCACTAGTTGTCTGTCTGTCTGTCTCACTAGTTGTCTGTCTGTCTGTCAGCCTCACTAGTTGTCTGTCTGTCTGTCAGCCTCACTAGTTGTCTGTCTGTCTGTCTGCCTCACTAGTTGTCTGTCTGTCTGTCTCACTAGTTGTCTGTCTGTCTCACTAGTTGTCTGTCTGTCAGCCTCACTAGTTGTCTGTCTGTCAGCCTCACTAGTTGTCTGTCTGTCAGCCTCACTAGTTGTCTGTCTGTCTGCCTCACTAGTTGTCTGTCTGTCAGCCTCACTAGTTGTCTGTCTGTCTGTCTCACTAGTTGTCTGTCTGTCAGCCTCACTAGTTGTCTGTCTGTCTGTCTGTCTGTCTGTCTGTCTGTCTGCTCACTAGTCTGTCTGTCTGTCTGTCTCACTAGTTGTCTGTCTGTCAGCCTCACTAGTTGTCTGTCTCGTCTGCCTCACTAGTTGTCTGTCTGTCAGCCTCACTAGTTGTCTGTCTGTCTCGTCTGTCTGTCTGTCTGTCTGTCTGTCTGTCTGTCTGTCTGTCTCACTATTGTCTGTCTGTCTAGTTGTCTCGTCTGTCTGTCTGTCTGTCTGTCTCACTAGTTGTCTGTCTGTCTGTCTCACTAGTTGTCTGTCTGTCAGCCTCACTAGTTGTCTGTCTGTCTGTCAGCCTCACTAGTTGTCTGTCTGTCTCACTAGTTGTCTGTCTGTCAGACTCACTCAACCATCCGTCTACTTTGAATGTTGTCTGTCTGTCAGCCTCACTAGTTGTCTGTCTGTCTGTCTCACTAGTTGTCTGTCTGTCAGCCTCACTAGTTGTCTGTCTGTCAGCCTCACTAGTTGTCTGTCTGTCTCACTAGTTGTCTGTCTGTCAGCCTCACTCAACCATCCGTCTACTTTGACTGTTGTCGGTCTGTCTGTCTCACTAGTTGTCTGTCTGTCAGCCTCACTAGTTGTCTGTCTGTCTGTCTCACTAGTTGTCTGTCTGTCTGTCTCACTAGTTGTCTGTCTGTCAGCCTCACTAGTTGTCTGTCTGTCTCACTAGTTGTCTGTCTGTCAGCCTCACTAGTTGTCTGTCTGTCTGTCTCACTAGTTGTCTGTCTGTCAGCTCTCACTAGTTGTCTGTCTGTCAGCCTCACTAGTTGTCTGTCTGTCTCACTAGTTGTCTGTCTGTCAGCCTCACTAGTTGTCTGTCTGTCTGTCTGCACTAGTTGTCTGTCTGCTCAGCCTCACTAGTTGTCTGTCTGTCTGTCTGTCTAGTTGTCTGTCTGTCTGTCTAGTCTGTCTGTCTGTCTGCCTCACTAGTCTGTCTGTCTGTCTGTCTCACTAGTCTGTCTGTCTGTCTGTCTCACTAGTTGTCTGTCTATCTGTCTCACTAGTTGTCTGTCTGTCAGCCTCACTAGTTGTCTGTCTGTCTGTCAGCCTCACTAGTTGTCTGTCTGTCTGTCTCACTAGTTGTCTGTCTGTCAGACTCACTCAACCATCCGTCTACTTTGAATGTTGTCTGTCTGTCAGCCTCACTAGTTGTCTGTCTGTCTGTCTCACTAGTTGTCTGTCTGTCAGCCTCACTAGTTGTCTGTCTGTCAGCCTCACTAGTTGTCTGTCTGTCTCTACTAGTTGTCTGTCTGTCAGCCTCACTAGTTGTCTGTCTGTCAGCCTCACTAGTTGTCTG